>NW_027464207.1:52500-181569 GCF_050947455.1 Rhinoderma darwinii | reverse complement strand
CCCAGAGATCTCCCACCATGCCATAGCTTCCCCAAGAGGCCCAGTATCATACACGTGGCCGCCCTACCACCGGATATGTTGTCAAGATGGGGGAACCCTGCATAATAACCGTGCCCCATGCGGCCTCGGCGGAGGAGTACGGCCTCATGCACACCACCGTAATGGTTCTTACTGTCCGCAGAAACAGAGGTGTAGTCATCCGCATATACGGCGCGCTGTCCGTAGCTCATCCCTATTTACAGAGCCACAGAAAACCAGGGTGGAATCTCCACTGGAGTCCCATAGCAAGGGTTCTGCAATTACCATCAGCTACGGCCACGTCTAGCCCTCCGCAAGTTCAGAAGCGCTCAGACTACTAGGAGGCGTCCGTGCCGTAATTACGGACAAGAACAGGAGCGGTTCTATATTCTGCAGATCACGTCTACGGCCCGGACACATCCGTGTATCCACTGAAAGTCGTCCGTGGCCAATAGAAAGCAATGGATCAGCTCATTCATCCGGATCTACGGACGGAAACTAGGCCGAGCAGCTGCAGTCATGGTGGCGCCCCTTATCTCAGCCATAGCTGGCCTGTCAGTATTCACAGCCCTCCCCTCATAGACTAGACACAAGTCACAACCAGGGCCATGGAGTTTTCAGGTGTCAGTTTATGTGCGGACCCTTCGAGCCCTGCCCCCCCACAGTCCATACACTTAAATAAAATGCTCATAAATAGTAAAAACACCAGATGGTAAAGAAGAAACCGATTATATAAAAAGAACAACCAGAGCTGAGAAGAGGGGCAGCAGCGCATGGCAGGGGGTCTCGTCTCCATCCTCACTGCTAAAGTGCACCAGGTGCAAGGCATAGGGGCCAGACTACAAAAACCAGGTGAGACCCCCTGCAATGTGGAGGTGCCAACATATGGGGGCAGCACTGAGGACAAGGCAAAATAAATACATGGTCATCCGGGGTCATTGTCTGACAGGTGAGGAGCACCACTGCTGGGGGAGGGGAGGTGTGAGCTCGGCCCCCGGTAACCGCGCTCACATACATTCCCGGAGCGGGGAAGACGCCATTCTTGTGCCGCTGCACTTAACGGAGGAGAAGTAAAAATAAAATGTCAGATCAGCGACACGCGGGCTCCTGGGGACTTTGGCGTCAGTTGGCACAGGTGAGGGGTCGCGTCCTCCGGCGGGCAATGAGGAGACGTAGGCAGCAAACGCTTTTCAGTTTTGTGGGTTTTTTGGTCCAAGTTTACTCAACGCAACATCAAGAACAGCACAAGGTCAGTGCAACCGTCAGTCTATACATTAAATAGGACCGGGGCTGCAGATAAGGCGGCTGTGCGGAGCGGATCCCCCGCTTGTAACATTCACCAGTGTCCTGGCAGAGGTCGGGGGCTCCAGGCCCCCCCATGTCCAATAATACAGAGTCCCGGACACTCATCAGACGCTCCAGGCACGAAGGCGACAGCGGATCCATCACTGTAAAGAGACAAAGAGGAGTAAGAGCGGAGCAGCCACCACCCGGCATCACACCCTGACCTGCCCGAGACAGCGCCACCTCCAGGCCAGGTCTTACAGGAAGAGACAGAGGAATAAGAGCGGAGCAGCCACCACCCGGCATCACACCCTGACCTGCCCGAGTACGAGACAGCGCCACCTCCAGGCCAGGTCTTACAGGAAGAGACAGAGGAATAAGAGCGGAGCAGCCACCACCCGGCATCACACCCTGACCTGCCCGAGTACGAGACAGCGCCACCTCCAGGCCAGGAATTACAGGAAGAGACAAAGAGGAATAAGAGCGGAGCAGCCACCACCCAGCATCACACCCTGACCTGCCCGAGACAGCACCACCTCCAGGCCAGGAATTACAGGAAGAGACAGAGGAATAAGAGCGGAGCAGCCACCACCCGGCATCACACCCTGACCTGCCCGAGACAGCACCACCTCCAGGCCAGGAATTACAGGAAGAGACAGAGGAATAAGAGCGGAGCAGCCACCACCCAGCATCACACCCTGACCTGCCCGAGTACGAGACAGCGCCACCTCCAGGCCAGGAATTACAGGAAGAGACAAAGAGGAATAAGAGCGGAGCAGCCACCACCCAGCATCACACCCTGACCTGCCCGAGACAGCACCACCTCCAGGCCAGGAATTACAGGAAGAGACAGAGGAATAAGAGCGGAGCAGCCACCACCCGGCATCACACCCTGACCTGCCCGAGACAGCACCACCTCCAGGCCAGGAATTACAGGAAGAGACAGAGGAATAAGAGCGGAGCAGCCACCACCCGGCATCACACCCTGACCTGCCCGAGTACGAGACAGCGCCACCTCCAGGCCAGGAATTACAGGAAGAGACAAAGAGGAATAAGAGCGGAGCAGCCACCACCCAGCATCACACCCTGACCTGCCCGAGACAGCACCACCTCCAGGCCAGGAATTACAGGAAGAGACAAAGGAATAAGAGCGGAGCAGCCACCACCCGGCATCACACCCTGACCTGCCCGAGACAGCGCCACCTCCAGGCCAGGAATTACAGGAAGAGACAGAGGAATAAGAGCGGAGCAGCCACCACCCAGCATCACACCCTGACCTGCCCGAGACAGCGCCACCTCCAGGCCAGGAATTACAGGAAGAGACAAAGAGGAATAAGAGCGGAGCAGCCGCCACCCGGCATCACACCCTGACCTGCCCGAGACAGCGCCACCTCCAGGCCAGGTCTTACAGGAAGAGACAAAGAGGAATAAGAGCGGAGCAGCCACCACCCGGCATCACACCCTGACCTGCCCAAGACAGCGCCACCTCCAGGCCAGGAATTACAGGAAGAGACAAAGAGGAATAAGAGCAGAGCAGCCACCACCCGGCATCACACCCTGACCTGCCCGAGACAGCGCCACCTCCAGGCCAGGAATTACAGGAAGAGACAAAGGAATAAGAGCGGAGCAGCCACCACCCAGCATCACACCCTGACCTGCCCGAGTACGAGACAGCGCCACCTCCAGGCCAGGTCTTACAGGAAGAGACAAAGAGGAATAAGAGCGGAGCAGCCGCTACCCAGCATCACACCCTGACCTGCCCGAGACAGCGCCACCTCCAGGCCAGGAATTACAGGAAGAGACAAAGAGGAATAAGAGCAGAGCAGCCACCACCCGGCATCACACCCTGACCTGCCCGAGACAGCACCACCTCCAGGCCAGGAATTACAGGAAGAGACAGAGGAATAAGAGCGGAGCAGCCACCACCCAGCATCACACCCTGACCTGCCCGAGACAGCGACACCTCCAGGCCAGGAATTACAGGAAGAGACAGAGGAATAAGAGCGGAGCAGCCACCACCCGGCATCACACCCTGACCTGCCCGAGTACGAGACAGCGCCACCTCCAGGCCAGGTCTTACAGGAAGAGACAAAGAGGAATAAGAGCGGAGCAGCCACCACCCGGCATCACACCCTGACCTGCCCGAGTACGAGACAGCGCCACCTCCAGGCCAGGTCTTACAGGAAGAGACAAAGAGGAATAAGAGCGGAGCAGCCGCTACCCAGCATCACACCCTGACCTGCCCGAGACAGCGCCACCTCCAGGCCAGGAATTACAGGAAGAGACAAAGAGGAATAAGAGCAGAGCAGCCACCACCCGGCATCACACCCTGACCTGCCCGAGACAGCACCACCTCCAGGCCAGGAATTACAGGAAGAGACAAAGAGGAATAAGAGCGGAGCAGCCACCACCCAGCATCACACCCTGACCTGCCCGAGACAGCACCACCTCCAGGCCAGGAATTACAGGAAGAGACATTAATGACAGCGGCAGACATTACCAGAGAAGCCCAGAGATACTTACAAAACAGATCTCTGCCTCAATCTGACTGACATCCAGCGCAGGCTCCTCATCCTCCTCTCCAGACGCCCTGGAGGGAGAAAAACCACGTTACAGCCGAGAGGACTAACCTTCCGCAGCGGCTGCCCCCCGGCGACCCGCCCCTATATTCCGCCTTCCGCAGCGGCTGCCCATGGTAACTTACCCCTATATCCCCCCTCCCACAGAGAGCAGCCCCAAAGTATCCTCCGATCCTACCCTCCCCACCATAAGCTGCCCGGGGTAACCTCCGATCGCACCCTCCCCGCTGTGAGTTGCCCGGGGTAACCTTCGATCCCACCCTCCTGCAGTGATGCCCCTCTCACCTCTCCCTTGTGTTCGCCTCGTTCTCGGTTGTCTCGGATTTGTGAACTTCTACACCGACCGCCCTACAAACAAGAGAAATCCTGAGTGATCGGCGTCCACATTAACCCTGCAGAGTCTTCTGGAACAAGAACCTACCTATGTGCCGGGGAGTTTAACCCTCCGCTGCCTAAAGACGATGTGGACAGAGTGGTCGCTAGTGAGTCGCTCGCAGCTTCATCCACTGGAGGGGTTCGGGGGAGCAGGTCAGGCCGCCCATAGGGGCCTACTGGGATGAGAGATACTGGTCAGACAGAGGACGGAGGTTACTGCACAGAGGACATCTCAGGAGACTCACCCTGATCCGACTCCGTGCCCGAGGACTGCTTGTTGTCTCCGGTCAGTTGTAGCTGAGTGGGCACGGCGGGCTGGGTGGCCCTGCGGGTGATGCCTGGCATGATCCGGCTCTTCTTAGAGGGGGAGGCTTTCACTGTGGAGAGGACACATGGTCAGCGCGGAGCAGGGTGGAGCGTTCACAGCTCGGCTATTAGACAACCTGTTACTCACGTGGGATTTTCTTGAACACCGTGTTACACATGAAGCGCTGGAAGCGTTCGGCGTAGAAGCCGGGTCTGTGAACCGAAACCGTATCCTAAGCAAAAGACAAACCGTCAGCACGAAATCAAAGCCACGTCACCGGAGAACACAAGTCATCAACACAGACAACTCACCCCATCATGGACCAGAGCCTTCCAGGAGTGCTCCAGCTTTTTAATGAACCTGAAAAGAGACAATGGACAGAATGAGCAGCCGGAGCTGCCGGCGGGGGCAGGGCAGCAGGACGTGGCCCAGTAGATGGACTGACCTGTAGGCCTGCAGGATGTCGATGATTCCGATATACAGCAGCAGGCGCTCTCCCCTCGCATTACGAGATGGAATACCGCCCATCCTATAGACAGAAAGATCCCAGCATTAAAGGGGCCGACGAGCCGTCAGAACGAGAGACCGCAACACGGCAGTGCCCTCGCTGACGTACAGAGACATTCTAGTGCCGCTCATGCCCCTCCTGTCTAGAAAGGAGGGCACGAGGTCCACTATGTAGCAGAAGGAACCTACTGATCGTCCGTCTCAATGGGGCCCCCACGTCGAGCCTCCCCCTGGATGGACTCCATAGCGGTGGAGTAGAGCGCCTTCTGTACCGCTGGTTTTCGGGTATCAGCCTGCATGTGGCCATCAACCACGGCATTCTCCTTCTGTGCGTGGTCCATGTTGTGAATGCCCACAAGTACGCTGTAGTCCATGATCTTGAAGCTTTGCAGGACCTGGAGGAGAAACACAAGACACCCGCGTCACCCACTCCACGTACAACGCGTTATATCAGGGACACTAAGAGGGCGCCGATGTGATGGCCACACGGGGAAGCGGCCCGACCTGTATCGCCCGGGGGAAGCGGCCCGACCTGTATCGCCCGGGGGAAGCGGCCCGACCTGTATCGCCCGGGGGAAGCGGCCCGACCTGTATCGCCCGGGGGAAGCGGCACGACCTGTATCGCCCGGGGGAAGCGGCACGACCTGTATCGCCCGGGGGAAGCGGCACGACCTGTATCGCCCGGGGGAAGCGGCACGACCTGTATCGCCCGGGGGAAGCGGCACGACCTGTATCGCCCGGGGGAAGCGGCACGACCTGTATCGCCCGGGCAGCCTTCACGATTTACAGAAGGCTGGACATTTAATATGGATGGATATTTGGGCCTCACCAGACAGTCCCTCTGGATGGTTTTGCACATGGCGCTGTACATATCGGGGTCCAGGAACAGTCCCTCCGGCACATCCTGCAGGAAGTCCAAGTCCTTGTAGGTGGGGAAGCTTTTCTCTCGCTCTTTGAGGGACGCGCGTCTCTTGTACGTGGACCCTTTAAGATCGTACTTCAGGTGCATCTTAACCGACCGGGGCAGCAGGTTGTTCATCACCACAATTCGGATGTTCTTCCCGGCAGCTTGGACGCAGTAGAGTCCGTAGAACTTGGGCAGCAGAGTCCGAGGGTTCTGGTTCAGGTTCTAGAAGAGAATTTGTGTCCAGTGTTCACAGGGTCTCCGTGCGACCATCCCCTCCCCCGCACGCGCCCCGGCTGCCGTCTTACCATGTAATATCCGGGCAGCAGCTTCTGCAGGAACTCGGCCTCTTTGTGCTGAACGGTCTTGATAATAAACTCGTCATCTCCGGACACGTAGAACAGAGAACCGCTGGCTCCGGAATTGGACAGTTCTATGAGGGACTCGTTACAGAGCGAGTACTGCAGACAGAAAGGGGCACATCTCAGAACACAACCACTACGGGGGGTCCTCCACCTTAATATGGGGGGTCATGACCACAGCAAACGTGTCCGAGCAGCGGCCCTAGTGACGAGACGTTCCCATCCCTAATCCAGGGGCTTCCACTACACCAGTGGATTGTCAGCTCCGGAGACGAGTGCTGCGGCACTAGACAGGACCACCTCACTGACCGCCTTCTCCTACTCACCAGATAATCATCAGGACGAATGCCGAAAAGCTCCCTGAAGTATCGGAAAGCCACAGGGGCATAAGTCTTAAAGCGGAAGTCGTTGTAGTGATGGGCGGGCGTCAGATTGCTGCCCTCGCTGTATGAAGAGACAGGTGAAGAGATCATGAGACAGCACAGGGCGGTCAGAAGGGGGCAGCACTGGCACCAGATTAACACTTACCCAGGGAAAAAAATGCTCTCAACCACATAGAAATCCTGCATGAGGACGTCTCTCTCGGGCTTGGTGCTGAGGCTGCCGACCGTGTGGGTGATGCCGAGCTGTATCGCACCTTTAAGAGCGGACGATGTGGTCTGTGGATGGAAGAGGAGGCTCAGGTCACTACTCACAACACTCAGAGCGAGGGGAGGGACAGTCCAGCGCACTCACCTTCTTATACGTGGTCTCCCCTGTAGAGTCCACACCTCTGTGTCCAATCTTCTTCATGGTGGGCACTCCAGCCTGGGCCGAGGAGCCGGGAACCTGGGAAAGACAGATCAATGCTCACCCAATGTCAACATGTGGGACGGCTACTTCCCTTCCCCCACACAGCAGTGACCCCAGGCCGGACAGACCCTGAATATTAGGAACGTGAACAGAGGTGCAATATCTACGCTGCACTCACTATTCTGCTGGTGGAGTCACTGTGTTCATACATTACATTACTTATCCTGTACTGATCCTGAGTTATATCCTGTATTATACTCCAGAGCTGCACTCACTATTCTGCTGGTGGAGTCACTGTGTACATACATTACTTATCCTGTACTGATCCTGAGTTACATCCTGTATTCTACTCCAGAGCTGCACTCACTATTCTGCTGGTGGAGTCACTGTGTACATACATTACATTACTTATCCTGCACTGATCCTGAGTTACATCCTGTATTATACCCCAGAGCTGCACTCACTATTCTGCTGGTGGAGTCACTGCGTACATACATTACATTACTTATCCTGTACTGATCCTGAGTTATATCCTGTATTATACTCCAGAGCTGCACTCACTATTCTGCTGGTGGAGTCACTGTGTACATACATTACATTACTTATCTTGTACTGATCCTGAGTTACATCCTGTATTATACTCCAGAGCTGCACTCACTATTCTGCTGGTGGAGTCACTGTGTACATACATTACATTACTTATCCTGAGTTATATCCTATATTATACTCCAGAGCTGCACTCACTATTCTGCTGGTGGAGTCACTGTGTACATACATTACATTACTTATCCTGTACTGATCCTGAGTTACATCCTGTATTATACTCCAGAGCTGCACTCACTATTCTGCTGGTGGAGTCACTGTGTACATACATTACTTATCCTGTACTGATCCTGAGTTACATCCTGTATTATACTCCAGAGCTGCACTCACTATTCTGCTGGTGAGGTCACTGTGTACATACATTACATTACTTATCCTGTACTGATACTGAGTTACATCCTGTATTATACTCCAGAGCTGCACTCACTATTCTGCTGGTGGAGTCACTGTGTACATACATTACTTATCCTGTACTGATCCTGAGTTATATCCTGTATTATACTCCAGAGCTGCACTCACTATTCTGCTGGTGAGGTCACTGTGTACATACATTACATTACTTATCCTGTACTGATCCTGAGTTATATCCTGTATTATACTCCAGAGCTGCACTCCCTATTCTGCTGGTGGAGTCACTGTGTACATACATTACATTACTTATCCTGTACTGATCCTGAGTTACATCCTGTATTATACTCCAGAGCTGCACTCACTATTCTGCTGGTGGAGTCACTGTGTACATTACATTACATTACTTATCCTGTATGATCCTGAGTTATATCCTGTATTATAGTCCAGAGCGGCACTCACTATTCTGCTGGTGGAGTCACTGTGTACATACATTACATTACTTATCCTGTACTGATCCTGAGTTACATCCTGTATTATACTCCAGAGCTGCACTCACTATTCTGCTGGTGGAGTCACTGTGTACATACATTACATTACTTATCCTGTAGTGATCCTGAGTTACATCCTGTATTATACTCCAGAGCTGCACTCACTATTCTGCTGGTGAGGTCACTGTGTACATACATTACATTACTTATCCTGTACTGATCCTGAGTTACATCCTGTATTATACTCCAGAGCTGCACTCACTATTCTGCTGGTGGAGTCACTGTGTACATACATTACATTACTTATCCTGTACTGATCCTGAGTTACATCCTGTATTATACTCCAGAGCTGCACTCACTATTCTGCTGGTGGAGTCACTGTGTACATACATTACATTACTTATCCTGTACTGATCCTGAGTTACATCCTGTATTATACTCCAGAGCTGCACTCACTATTCTGCTGGTGGAGTCACTGTGTACATACATTACATTACTTATCCTGAGTTATATCCTGTATTATATTCCAGAGCTACACTCACTATTCTGCTGGTGGAGTCACTGTGTACATACATTACATTACTTATCCTGTACTGATCATGAGTTACATCCTGTATTATACTCCAGAGCTGCACTCACTATTCTGCTGGTGGAGTCACTGTGTACATACATTACATTACTTATCCTGTACTGATCCTGCGTTACATCCTGTATTATACTCCAGAGCTGCACTCACTATTCTATTTAGGGGAGTGCCTGCTGAGTGTATATACTCACCCCCATGCTGCCTTCAGAATGGGTGCTCCTCTTCATGGTAGGTGCCCCTGAAAATGGAATATCAGGGATTTTATAAGCCGTCTGTTAACGATGTGAGTAAATACAACTGACGGGTGGGATGCTGATAGCCCCTCCCCCATTTATGGTAATAAAGGTAAAACACCAGCTGTTAATGGTCACTCCACCAATCACAGAAGGGTTAGGTTTCGTATCTATTCCACACGGAGGAGGGGGTGTGACTCTGTAGCCCCCTCACATCGGGAGATGTTCTCAACTGTGGCAGCGCCTCCTAGAGGTCATATTAGGCACTCACACTGACTCCGCAGGAAACCGAGAGGTGGTCTCAGGCTGCCCCCCTGCAGCGTGTCTGATCAGGTTTAAGGAAGTATCATGTACATGAATGGACCGCAGCTCAGGTCTGCTACTAGACTGTAAGCTCCTGGGCCCAGCATACAAGTACATCATGGAGCATCACTGGATTAGGAGCTGGCTGGGGCCACTACAAAGCACGACAGCAGATCTACACACGGAGTACAGCACGAAACACCCCCTACTCCACCAGCACTGCCCCCCTAGTGGAGCACAGGACAGGCTGCATGCAGCACTCTAGACAGCGAGAACCGTGCAAAGCTTGGGACAGGCATGCAGACCCCCGGCCTGGTACCTCTGCGGGAGATGAGAGCGCCCAGACCACAGCACAGACCACAGAGAGCTGAGGGGAGATAAAGGAGGACAACCATCAGCCCCTGATCTACACAACGCTGACCTCAGGAGCTGGCACTCTAATGCTAGAACTGCTCTACAGTATCATCATCCGGAAATAACAGAGATAAAAGAGAACTCCACCGGGTGACAAGAGTCCAGAAGAGACAGACAGCACTCAGAAATCAACCTCGACTGCTTCCACCGGAAAGAAGGGAGCTCACCCAGCTTTCCTACAGCTCTGAAAAGTAAACACTCTCCTGTATATCAGTAACTGCGGGTTCTTATAGGAGTCAGAGCCGGACCCCTGGCCACACACCTCTAGTAGTCACTGCTCCTCCATGCCATTATACACCTTGTAGTACAACACGCCCAACCCCCACAGAGTAGAACTACATCACACAGGAGTCTGTGGGGAGAAGGTGATCACAGGTCCCCCTGGGCAGTTATGTGGAGGTGCAGAGTGATCACAGGTCCCCCCGGCCAGTTATGTGGAGGTGCAGAGTGATCACAGGTCCCCCCCCGGGCAGTTGTATGGAGGTGCAGTGTGATCACAGGTCCCCCCCGGATAGTTATGATGAGGTGCAGTGTGATCACAGGTCCCCCCCCATGGTTGTTATGATGAGGTGCAGTGTGATCCCAGGTCCCCCCCGGGTTGTTATGATGAGGTGCAGTGTGATCACAGGTCCCCCCGGGTTGTTATGATGAGGTGCAGTGTGATCACTGGTCCCCCCGGGTTGTTATGATGAGGTGCAGTGTGATCACAGGTCCCCCGGGTTGTTATGATGAGGTGCAGTGTGATCACAGGTCCCCCCGGGTTGTTATGATGAGGTGCAGTGTGATCACAGGTCCCCCCCGGATAGTTATGATGAGGTGCAGTGTGATCCCAGGTCCCCCCCCCCCATGGTTGTTATGATGAGGTGCAGTGTGATCACAGGTCCTCCCCGGACAGTTATGAGGAGGTGGAGCGTGATCACAGGTCCCCCTGGGTTGTTATGATTAGGTGCAGTGTGATCACAGGTCCCCCCCTGGGTTGTTATGAGGAGGTGCAGTGTGATCACAGGTCCCCCTGGGTTGTTATGATTAGGTGCAGTGTGATCACAGGTCCCCCCCCGGGTTGTTATGATGAGGTGCAGTGTGATCACAGGTTCCCCCGGGTTGTTATGATGAGGTGCAGTGTGATCACAGGTTCCCACGGGTTGTTATGATGAGGTGCAGTGTGATCACAGGTCCCCCCGGGTTGTTATGATGAGGTGCAGTGTGATCACAGGTTCCCCCCCATAGTTGTTATGATGAGGTGCAGTGTGACCACAGGTCCCCCCCCCCATGGTTGTTATGAGGAGGTGCAGTGTGATCACAGGTCCCCCCCTGGGTTGTTATGAGGTACAGGCGGATCACAGGATCCCCGGGCTGTTGTGGGGTGTGTGGGTACAGGACACTGGTAGGACCTGATTTACAGACACAGGTGACACATCCCTCACATTCCACACATGTGACGTCTGATGCGGTGATGTCAGCGCTGTCACGGGGAGCACGAGTCTCCAGCAGCAGGATGAGCAGACGGAGCGCAGCGCTGCCAAACAAGGAAGGAATGTGGAGTATGCGGCAGGACGGCGACCATGCCAACAGCCTGTCTATGTATCATTAACCCAGGACACCAAACATTAACAGCAGCCAGCCCTGTGCCCAAGCACCGCCATCCCTACCCAGTGTGCCCTGCCAGGGGCCCCGCACGGCCATCCCCACCCAGTGTGCCCTGTCAGGGGTTCTGCACCGCCATCCCCACCCAGTGTGCCCTGCCAGGGGCCCAAGCACCGCCATCCCCACCCAGTGTGCCCCGCACCGCCATCCCCACCCAGTGTGCCCTGCCAGGGGCCCAAGCACCGCCATCCCCACCCAGTGTGCCCTGCCAGGGGCCCAAGCACCGCCATCCCCACCCAGTGTGCCCTGCCAGGGGCCCAAGCACCGCCATCCCCACCCAGTGTGCCCTGCCAGGGGCCCAAGCACCGCCATCCCCACCCAGTGTGTGGAGAGGCGGCAGGAGCCACCAGGTGTATCTGCCCCTGCGGGTTCGTCTTCTGGTGCCTGATCTGTGGGCGGGACACAGGCGGTAACAGACAGGAGCAGTCCATCGGCCTTTAATCGCAGTCACTAGAAATCACCCGACGACCACATCGTGACGCAGACGCAGCAGACCCCCCCCCCCCCATGTCTGTGCCAATGATGTAACTACAAGTCTACCAGGTCATGCTGGGATTTGTAGTTCATCTGCAGACGGGCAATAAGATGACAGGCTCGCTGCTCCTTCATGTAATAAACCGGTTTGGCTGAGAATTAATCGGTGAATTCCAAGTGACGAGATCACGACAAGCCCAGCAAAACAAGTGAAGGCATCGCTCACATCCGCATCAGGCACCGCGGTCAACTGCGCGGTGTCACAACGACGGGACCCTTACACAGGTGTGAACGAAGCCCATGTACAGCCGTCACTGACCCCGGGCCCCCGAGGACTGCACTGAACCAGCCATGACTTACCCCGGGCCCCCCCGAGGACTGCACTGAACCAGCCATGACTTACCCGGGGCCCCCCCATGAGGACTGCACTGACCCGGCCATGACTTACCCCGAGCCCCCCCATGAGGACTGCACTGACCCGGCCATGACTTACCCCGGGCCCCATGAGGACTGCACTGACCCGGCCATGACTTACCCCGGGCCCCCTGAGGACTGCCCTGAACCGGCCATGACTTACCCCGGGCCCCCGAGGAGTGCACTGAACCGGCCATGACTTACCCCGGGCCCCCTGAGGACTGCCCTGAACCCGGCCATGACTTACCCCGGGCCCCCGAGGAGTGCACTGACCCGGCCATGACTTACTCCGGGCCCCCTGAGGACTGCACTGAACCGGCCATGACTTACCCCGGGCTCCCTGAGGAGTGCACTGACCCGGCCATGACTTACCCCGGGCCCCCTGAGGACCGCACTGACCCAGCCATGACTTACCCCGGGCCCCCTGAGGACCGCACTGAACCGGCCATGACTTACCCCGGGCCCCCTGAGGACCGCACTGACCTGGCCATGACTTACCCCGGGCCCCCTGAGGAGTGCACTGAACCGGCCATGACTTACCCCGGGCCCCCTGAGGACCACACTGACCTGGCCATGACTTACCCCAGGCCCCCTGAGGACCGCACTGACCCGGCCATGACTTACCCCGGGCCCCCTGAGGAGTGCACTGAACCGGCCATGACTTACCCCGGGCCCCCTGAGGACCACACTGACCTGGCCATGACTTACCCCAGGCCCCCTGAGGACCGCACTGACCCGGCCATGACTTACCCCGGGCCCCCTGAGGACCGCACTGACCTGGCCATGACTTACCCCGGGCCCCCTGAGGACCGCACTGACCTGGCCATGACTTACCCTGGGCCACATGTCCCTTTGTATACAGACCCCTCCCCCACGGAGCAGTGACCCCCTTACCTGGGCTGGTTCCCCCCACGGGTTCAGCGGCCGCAGCTTCCATGTCGGTCGTACAGATCCGAGGTCATACAGAACAGTCCACCGGCCCCTGGATCCACACTGGACTTTATATCCCAATACCAGGGGCCCCTCCAATATCCTCAGTATAACGAGTCCTGGGGCCCCTCAAGTGTCCTGAGACCCGGGGTCTTCTCAGCTGAGCTCTGGGGGCCCCTGGGTGTCTTCAGTAATGGAGTGTCCACGACCACGGGCTCCTTTAGGCCTCGGTTATCAGGACACTGCCGGGGCCGTGTATACCGGGGTCCTCCCCTGAACTGGGGGCCCTGAGTAGCGCTGTTTGAGGGCCCCTACTGCTGCTTCTAGCCGGTGACGTGCCGTGGGCGCTGGCTACTACTGAGCGCGGTGCGGTCTGGGAGCTCCCCGGTGTCTCTAACGAACGATTCGCTCGGTCGCGGTTTCTGGCAGAAGCGCATGCGCAAAGCGCGTCTATAGGGAGGCGGCGCAACGGTGACGCAGACCGTGCGATGTGAGGCCGCGCCTCCCAATGACGTAGATGGCTTGGACACGTGACCCGGAAGCTGCGCTCTGGAGAGGCACATGGCTATTACAGCTAAAGAATCATCTGGAGGGGGCGGGTCTACATGCTGTAAAACTCCGCCCTTCTGGTATGAAAACGAAGCTCTAACCTAAGGGTATGTTCACACGTAGTCAACAAAAACGTCTGAAAATCCAGAGCTGTTTTCAAGGGAAAACAGACCCTGCTTTTCAGACGTTTTTTTACCAACTCGCATTTTTCGCGGCGTTTTCGCTGCGTTTTTTACGTCCGTTTTTGGAGCTGTTTTCATTGGAGTCTATGAGAAAACAGCTCCAAAAACGTCCAAAGAAGTGTCCTGCACTTCTTTTGATGAGGCTGTATTTTTACGCGTCGTCGTTTGACAGCTGTCAAACGACGACGTGTAAATAACAGGTTGTCTACACAGTACGTCGGCAAACCCATTCAAATGAATGGGCAGATGTTTGCCAACGTATTGGAGCCCTATTTTCAGACGTAAAACGAGGCATAATACGCCTCGTATACGTCTGAAATTTGGCCGTGTGAACATACCCTTAGAATGGCGAATACATCTGACGCAATGTCTGCAGGAAATGGGCAGGAACAAATGCTCATCTGGTAAATCCGCCGCCGTAACGTGCCCGTATATCCCACGTGACCGCTGCAGCCAATTACACGGCAGTGGTGTAACCAATGAAAATGCCCGGGACTGGTAAGTGAAGTGGGGTCTGTATTAAAGGGGCAGTGCTGCTGTTTAGTAACAGGCCGGGCGCCAATTCACGGGTGGTCAGGATATCGTGTGAAGCGATTCATCAGGTTTGAGATTCACTTTTCCAGATATAAGAGAAAAGGGTATGTGCACACACACTAATTACGTCCGTAATTGACGGACGTATTTCGGCCGCAAGTACCGGACCGAACACAGTGCAGGGAGCCGGGCTCCTAGCATCATACTTATGTGCGATGCTAGGAGTCCCTGCCTCGCTGCAGGACAACTGTCCCGTACTGTAATCATGTTTTCAGTACGGGACAGTAGTTCCACGGAGAGGCAGGGACTCCTAGCATCGCACATAAGTATGATGCTAGGAGCCCGGCTCCCTGCACTGTGTTCGGTCCGGTACTTGCGGCCGAAATACGTCCGTCAATTACGGACGTAATTAGTGTGTGTGCACATACCCTTTTCTCTTATATCTGGAAAAGTGAATCTCAAACCTGATGAATCGCTTCACCCGATATCCTGACCACCCGTGAATTGGCGCCCGGCCTGTTACTAAACAGCAGCACTGCCCCTTTAATACAGACCCCACTTCACTTACCAGTCCCGGGCATTTTCATTGGTTACACCACTGCCGTGTAATTGGCTGCAGCGGTCACGTGGGATATACGGGCACGTTACGGCGGCGGATTTACCAGATGAGCATTTGTTCCTGCCCATTTCCTGCAGACATTGCGTTAGATGTATTCGCCATTCTAAGGGTATGTTCACACGGCCTATTTACGGACGTAATTCGGGCGTTTTTGCCCCGAATTACGTCCGAAAATAGCGCCTCAATAGCGCTGACAAACATCTGCCCATTGAAAGCAATGGGCAGACGTTTGTCTGTTCACACGAGGCGTAATATACGCGCCGCTGTCAAATGACGGCGCGTAAATAGACGCCCGCGTAGAAGAAGTGACCTGTCACTTCTTGGGGCATAATTGGAGCGGTTATACATTGACTCCAATGAATAGCAGCGCTAATTACGCCCGTAATGGACGCGGCGTTCAAGCGCCTGCACATGCCGGTATGGCTGAAATTACGGGGATGTTTTCAGGCTGAAACATCCCCGTAATTTCAGCCGTTACGGACGCCCTCGTGTGAACATACGCTTAGAGAGAAGGCGCTGGAGTAAGCTGTGGCGAACGCTTCTTAATAAACGTGGCATCTTGCGTGGTCCGTGCTACACGCTGCCGTACGCTCCCACTAGAATTTACACCAGTTTCTGTAATTTCTCAGGCCACTAATGGCTCCGCCCCTTCCACGAAGCTCCACCCACTTAAAAATGCTAATAGAGGTGTAAAAAGTCGCTTATTTTTGCACCAAACGTGCGCACAATAATGTGTGGTGGAAACGGCTTAATAACTCGAATTGAATTTTATGTGATTTCAGAAAACCCCTCTAATCACTGCTACAGCTTTCTAATGCTCACCATTTTCAAGATCTGTGCTTGCTGTCATCGAATGAGCACCTTCCTATTTATATTCAGATGCTCCTGGGAGAAGTGGATACAATGTATCAGTCCAGACTATGCTCAGCAGCAGCTTGTTACAATGTATCAGGCCCCATGCACACGGCTGTAAAATAACCTGCAATTACGGAGCCATTCATTTCTGTCGCTGACGGTCACCTGCCCGTATACTTACAGCAGAGCGTCCGCGCCATAGAAACGGGAACCCTCCGGCGTCTTGTGTGGAGTCCACGACGACGGGTTGAAGCTGTAAGGGGGCACGAGGGTGACTACACAGTATTAGGCAGGGGGTTATAATGTGTGTATAATAGATATGGGATGAGGACAGTGCGGAGGCCGGGCACAGGATCCAGCGTGTGTATAATATGGGATGAGGGCAGTGCGGAGGCCGGGCACAGGATCCAGCGTGTGTATAATATGGGATGAGGACAGTGCGGAGGCCGGGCACAGGATCCAGCGTGTGTATAATATGGGATGAGGACAGTGCGGAGGCCGGGCACAGGATCCAGCGTGTGTATAATATGGGATGAGGGCAGTGCGGAGGCCGGGCACAGGATCCAGCGTGTGTATAATATGGGTTGAGGGCAGTGCGGAGGCCGGGCACAGGATCCAGCGTGTGTATAATATGGGATGAGGGCAGTGCGGAGGCCGGGCACAGGATCCAGCGTGTGTATAATATGGGATGAGGGCAGTGCGGAGGCCGGGCACAGGATCCAGCGTGTGTATAATATGGGATGAGGGCAGTGCGGAGGCCGGGCACAGGATCCAGCGTGTGTATAATATGGGATGAGGACAGTGCGGAGGCCGGGCACAGGATACAACGTGTGTATAATATGGGATGACGGCAGTGCGGAGGCCGGGCACAGGATCCAGCGTGTGTATAATATGGGATGAGGGCAGTGCGGAGGCCGGGCACAGGATCCAGCGTGTGTATAATATGGGATGAGGGCAGTGCGGAGGCCGGGCACAGGATCCAGCGTGTGTATAATATGGGATGAGGACAGTGCGGAGGCCGGGCACAGGATCCAGCGTGTGTATAATATGGGATGAGGGCAGTGCGGAGGCCGGGCACAGGATCCAGCGTGTGTATAATATGGGATGAGGGCAGTGCGGAGGCCGGGCACAGGATCCAGCGTGTGTATAATATGGGATGAGGGCAGTGCGGAGGCCAGGCACAGGATCCAGCGTGTGTATAATATGGGATGAGGGCAGTGCGGAGGCCGGGCACAGGATCCAGCGTGTGTATAATATGGGATGACGGCAGTGCGGAGGCCGGGCACAGGATCCAGCGTGTGTATAATATGGGATGAGGGCAGTGCGGAGGCCGGGCACAGGATCCAGCGTGTGTATAATATGGGATGAGGGCAGTGCGGAGGCCGGGCACAGGATCCAGCGTGTGTATAATATGGGATGAGGACAGTGCGGAGGCCGGGCACAGGATCCAGCGTGCTGGGACATCAGCGGGAAGTTGTGCGCAGCGGCCATTGCTGTAGATCTCCATTCACTGTACACAGACACCATGTTACGTTCTGCTCTTTTATTACGTCCCGTCACTCCATCTCTTACTCTACACAATATACCATTATTCGTTTCTCACCGGATTCGCCTCCTAGGAGGACGGTGACCGGACACCTGTGAACTCGCTGTCTCCGGTGAGACCGTTTCGTTCCTGAAGCTCATGGGCTCCACGTCAGCGCCGTCTCTCCAGACCAGTCACACAGGCAGGGTCAGTCTGCTGAGGATAAAGGCCTTCAGTTTATGAAGCTGCTCGTCCAGCGACACCTCATCCTTATCATTCGTGATAATCCAGTCAAAAGCCACACCAGTGTCCAGCCCGCACTCCGACTCCGCATCATCCACCTCTGCAAATAAAGACTCCGGGTTACTGGCTGGAACTCCAGCCAAACTTCTCCTGACGTCTATATGACAGTAGTGGCAGAAGGTGCGTGCTTTGCTCTGCAGAGAGCCTAAACCTCCATCACTAGGGGGGCTAACAATAGTCCAGTTCTCACCCGGGGTGTATATCCATCCTCTACATCTCCGGGTCTCCTGAGAAGCCACCACACGGACGGTCTGCGTCACATCGCCAAAAGCCGCCAGGAACCAGTCCACATCCGACCTACGCCGACTGTCGCTGATGATCTGGTGGAGGAGACGCAAGAGTCACTGCCATAACAACCGGCAATTACAAGGCGACTAAACTTTCATAGTGACATGTCAGAAGTTTTCTGAAGGTTTAGTTAACCTTTAAAATGGCGCCACCTAGTGATCACATAACCATAAAATAGTAAGTAATCATAAGTGACAAGATGCGATTACAGAAATGACATCACTACAAGCCAAGATACATCATCTCTTACCCACACCGGCTGCATCACCCCCTCCACAATCAGCCGGCAGAAGAATCCAGGGTCCAGGCTCCTCTTTTCCTCCCCCCAGCAGATCATATCTGCCCGATACATCTCCTTATAATCACTGGCATCAAGGAGACGCTCAAAATCCAGACCCCGCTCCTGTGGAATGAAGGCTATATTGTATATGTATATATATATATATATATATATATACACAGCAGCTGCAGGACAGCGCAGACACAGGACCCCATCATGTAAGGCCGGATTCACACGAGCGTTGCGTTTTTGCGCGCGCAAACAACGCAGCGTTTTGCGCGCGCAAACACTATTTGACAGCTGCGTGTGTCATCCGTGTCTGATGCGCGGCTGCGTGATTTTCGCGCAGCCGGCATCATAGAGATGAGGCTTGTCGACGCCCGTCACTGTCCAAGGTGCTGAAAGAGCTAAATCTTTCAGCACCCTCGACAGTGAATGCCGAACACAACAGCGAAAAACCTGTTAAAAAAAAGATAAAGTTCCTACTTACCAAGAACTTCCCGGCCGTTGCCTTGGTGACGCGTCCTTGGTGACGCGCCTCTCTTGACATCGAGCCCCACCTCCCTGGATGACGCGGCAGTCCAAGTGACCGCTGCAGCCTGTGATTGGCTGGATCTGTCACTTGAACTGAAGTGTCATCCCGGGAGGTCGGACTGCAGGAAGGAGACAGGAGTAATCGGTAAGTTAGAACTTCGTTTTTTTTTACAGGTTCATGTATTTTGGGATCGCAAGTCACTGTCCATGGTGCTGAAACAGTTTAACTCTTTCAGCACCATGCACAGTGAATGTCCCCCGACGTCGCGGACCGGAATTTTGTTTGCGGGGTTCGGCCAAAACGAGTTTGGCCGAACCCGGTGAAGTTAGCTTCGGTTGTCGGGGTTCGCTAATCGCAAAGACACTCCGTTTGGATGTTCGGAAACAGAAAAGCACGTGGTGCTTTTCTGTTTACATTCATCCTTTTGACAGCTGTTGCGCAAACACGCAGTTCGCACGGAAGTGCTTCCGTGCGACATGCGTGGTTTTCACGCACCCATTGACTTCAATGGGTGCGTGATGCGTTGAAAACGCTGAATCAACGGACATGTCGTGAGTTTTTTGCAACGGAGCAACGCTGCGCAAAAAACGCTGCCATGTCTGCACGGCCCCATTGTCTAATATAGCTACGGGCAACGCACGTGAAAATCACGCGCGTTGCACGCGCGTATTTTACGTTCGTCTGAATAAGCCCTAAGGCTGATGAGGGAGGTGCAGCGGCCACGATGTTTGGCTACAAGCGGACAAATGTCTACATACGCCACGTACACGCGAATATTACTCACCCGGGCAAATTGCTGTTTCAGGGGTCCAGACAAGCGCAGGATGGCACATGTGTCCTCACCCAAACTGAAAGAGCCGTAAAAAGAAGTCACTCCAATGATATACCCACCGGCCAGGATGAAAGACCGCCATTAACTATTATATGACCATGCCATCCCTATAACTCCGCTCCTCTCACAACCAATATACTGCCACCACTGCCCCTGTCACCACCAGTATACTGTCACCACTGCCCGTCACCACCAGTATACTGCCACCACTGCTCCTGTCACCACCAGTATACTGCCACCACTGCTCCTGTCACCACCAGTATACTGTCACCACTGCCCCTGTCACCACCAGTATACTGCCACCACTGCTCCTGTCACCACCAGTATACTGTCACCACTGCTCCTGCCACCACCAGTATACTGTCACCACCAGTATACTGCCACCACTGCTCCTGTCACCACTGCTCCTGTCACCACCAGTATACTGTCACCACCAGTATACTGCCACCACTGCTCCTGCCAGCACTGCCCCTGTCACCACCAGTATACTGTCACCACTGCTCCTGTCACCACCAGTATACTGCCACCACTGCTCCTGTCAGCACTGCCCCTGTCACCACCAGTATACTGTCACCACTGCTCCTGTCACCACCAGTATACTGCCACCACTGCCCGTCACCACCAGTATACTGCCACCACTGCTCCTGTCACCACTAGTATACTGTCACCACTGCTCCTGTCACCACCAGTATACTGTCACCACTGCCCGTCACCACCAGTATACTGCCACCACTGCTCCTGTCACCACCAGTATACTGCCACCACTGCTCCTGTCACCACTAGTATACTGCCACCACTGCCCCTGTCACCACTGCTCCTGTCACCACTAGTATACTGCCACCACTGCCGCTGTCACCACCAGTATACTGCCACCACTGCTCCGGTCACCACTAGTATACTGTCACCACTGCTCCTGTCACCAGTATACTGCCACCACTGCTCCTGTCACCACCAGTATACTGTCACCACTGCTCCTGTCACCACCAGTATACTGTCACCACTGCCCCTGTCACCACCAGTATACTGTCACCACTGCTCCTGTCACCACCAGTATACTGCCACCACTGCTCCTGTCACCACCAGTATACTGTCACCACTGCCCCTGTCACCACCAGTATACTGCCACCACTGCTCCTGTCACCACCAGTATACTGTCACCACTGCTCCTGTCACCACCAGTATACTGTCACCACTGCTCCTGTCACCACCAGTATACTGCCACCACTGCTCCTGTCACCACCAGTATACTGCCACCACTGCTCCTGTCACCACCAGTATACTGTCACCACTGCTCCTGTCACCACTAGTATACTGTCACCACTGCTCCTGTCACCACCAGTATACTGTCACCACTGCTCCTGTCACCACCAGTATACTGCCACCACTGCTCCTGTCACCACCAGTATACTGTCACCACTGCTCCTGTCACCACCAGTATACTGTCACCACTGCCCCTGTCACCACCAGTATACTGCCACCACTGCCCCTGTCACCACCAGTATACTGTCACCACTGCTCCTGTCACCACCAGTATACTGCCACCACTGCTCCTGTCACCACTGCTCCTGTCACCACCAGTATACTGTCACCACTGCTCCTGTCACCACCAGTATACTGTCACCACTGCCCCTGTCACCACCAGTATACTGTCACCACTGCTCCTGTCACCACCAGTATACTGCCACCACTGCTCCTGTCACCACCAGTATACTGTCACCACTGCCCCTGTCACCACTGCCCCTGTCACCACCAGTATACTGCCACCACTGCTCCTGTCACCACCAGTATACTGTCACCACTGCTCCTGTCACCACCAGTATACTGTCACCACTGCTCCTGTCACCACCAGTATACTGCCACCACTGCTCCTGTCACCACCAGTATACTGCCACCACTGCTTCTGTCACCACCAGTATACTGTCACCACTGCTCCTGTCACCACCAGTATACTGCCACCACTAGTATACTGTCACCACTGCTCCTGTCACCACCAGTATACTGTCACCACTGCCCCTGTCACCACCAGTATACTGCCACCACTGCCCCTGTCACCACCAGTATACTGTCACCACTGCTCCTGTCACCACCAGTATACTGCCACCACTGCTCCTGTCACCACCAGTATACTGTCACCACTGCTCCTGTCACCACCAGTATACTGTCACCACTGCTCCTGTCACCACCAGTATACTGTCACCACCAGTATACTGTCACCACTGCTCCTGTCACCACCAGTATACTGCCACCACTGCTACTGTCACCACCAGTATACTGCCACCACTGCTCCTGTCACCACCAGTATACTGTCACCACTGCTCCTGTCACCACCAGTATACTGTCACCACTGCTCCTGTCACCACCAGTATACTGTCACCACTGCTCCTGTCACCACCAGTATACTGTCACCACTGCTCCTGTCACCACCAGTATACTGTCACCACTGCTCCTGTCACCACCAGTATACTGTCACCACTGCTCCTGTCACCACCAGTATACTGTCACCACTGCTCCTGTCACCACCAGTATACTGTCACCACCAGTATACTGTCACCACTGCTCCTGTCACCACCAGTATACTGCCACCACTGCTACTGTCACCACCAGTATACTGCCACCACTGCTCCTGTCACCACCAGTATACTGCCACCACTGCTCCTGTCACCACTGCTCCTGTCACCACCAGTATACTGTCACCACTGCTCCTGTCACCACCAGTATACTGTCACCACTGCCCCTGTCACCACCAGTATACTGTCACCACTGCTCCTGTCACCACCAGTATACTGCCACCACTGCTCCTGTCACCACCAGTATACTGTCACCACTGCCCCTGTCACCACTGCCCCTGTCACCACCAGTATACTGCCACCACTGCTCCTGTCACCACCAGTATACTGTCACCACTGCTCCTGTCACCACCAGTATACTGTCACCACTGCTCCTGTCACCACCAGTATACTGCCACCACTGCTCCTGTCACCACCAGTATACTGCCACCACTGCTTCTGTCACCACCAGTATACTGTCACCACTGCTCCTGTCACCACCAGTATACTGCCACCACTAGTATACTGTCACCACTGCTCCTGTCACCACCAGTATACTGTCACCACTGCCCCTGTCACCACCAGTATACTGCCACCACTGCCCCTGTCACCACCAGTATACTGTCACCACTGCTCCTGTCACCACCAGTATACTGCCACCACTGCTCCTGTCACCACCAGTATACTGTCACCACTGCTCCTGTCACCACCAGTATACTGTCACCACTGCTCCTGTCACCACCAGTATACTGTCACCACCAGTATACTGTCACCACTGCTCCTGTCACCACCAGTATACTGCCACCACTGCTACTGTCACCACCAGTATACTGCCACCACTGCTCCTGTCACCACCAGTATACTGTCACCACTGCTCCTGTCACCACCAGTATACTGTCACCACTGCTCCTGTCACCACCAGTATACTGTCACCACTGCTCCTGTCACCACCAGTATACTGTCACCACTGCTCCTGTCACCACCAGTATACTGTCACCACTGCTCCTGTCACCACCAGTATACTGTCACCACTGCTCCTGTCACCACCAGTATACTGTCACCACTGCTCCTGTCACCACCAGTATACTGTCACCACCAGTATACTGTCACCACTGCTCCTGTCACCACCAGTATACTGCCACCACTGCTACTGTCACCACCAGTATACTGCCACCACTGCTCCTGTCACCACCAGTATACTGTCACCACTGCTCCTGTCACCACCAGTATACTGTCACCACTGCTCCTGTCACCACTGCCCCTGTCACCACCAGTATACTGCCACCACTGCTCCTGTCACCACCAGTATACTGCCACCACTGCTCCTGTCACCACCAGTATACTGCCACCACTGCTCCTGTCACCACCAGTATACTGTCACCACTGCTCCTGTTACCACCAGTATACTGCCACCACTGCTCCTGTCACCACCAGTATACTGTCACCACTGCCCCTGTCACCACTGCTCCTGTCACCACCAGTATAATGTCACCACTGCTCCTGTCACCACCAGTATACTGTCACCACTGCCCCTGTCACCACCAGTATACTGCCACCACTGCTCCTGTCACCACCAGTATACTGTCACCACTGCTCCTGTCACCACCAGTATACTGTCACCACTGCTCCTGTCACCACCAGTATACTGCCACCACTGCTCCTGTCACCACCAGTATACTGCCACCACTGCTCCTGTCACCACCAGTATACTGTCACCACTGCTCCTGTCACCACCAGTATACTGCCACCACTGCTCCTGTCACCACCAGTATACTGCCACCACTGCTCCTGTCACCACCAGTATACTGTCACCACTGCCCCTGTCACCACCAGTATACTGCCACCACTGCTCCTGTCACCACCAGTATACTGTCACCACTGCTCCTGCCACCACCAGTATACTGTCACCACCAGTATACTGCCACCACTGCTCCTGTCACCACTGCTCCTGTCACCACCAGTATACTGTCACCACCAGTATACTGCCACCACTGCTCCTGCCAGCACTGCCCCTGTCACCACCAGTATACTGTCACCACTGCTCCTGTCACCACCAGTATACTGCCACCACTGCTCCTGTCAGCACTGCCCCTGTCACCACCAGTATACTGTCACCACTGCTCCTGTCACCACCAGTATACTGCCACCACTGCCCGTCACCACCAGTATACTGCCACCACTGCTCCTGTCACCACTAGTATACTGTCACCACTGCTCCTGTCACCACCAGTATACTGTCACCACTGCCCGTCACCACCAGTATACTGCCACCACTGCTCCTGTCACCACCAGTATACTACCACCACTGCTCCTGTCACCACTAGTATACTGCCACCACTGCCCCTGTCACCACTGCTCCTGTCACCACTAGTATACTGCCACCACTGCCGCTGTCACCACCAGTATACTGCCACCACTGCTCCGGTCACCACTAGTATACTGTCACCACTGCTCCTGTCACCAGTATACTGCCACCACTGCTCCTGTCACCACCAGTATACTGTCACCACTGCTCCTGTCACCACCAGTATACTGTCACCACTGCCCCTGTCACCACCAGTATACTGTCACCACTGCTCCTGTCACCACCAGTATACTGCCACCACTGCTCCTGTCACCACCAGTATACTGTCACCACTGCCCCTGTCACCACCAGTATACTGCCACCACTGCTCCTGTCACCACCAGTATACTGTCACCACTGCTCCTGTCACCACCAGTATACTGCCACCACTGCTCCTGTCACCACCAGTATACTGCCACCACTGCTCCTGTCACCACCAGTATACTGTCACCACTGCTCCTGTCACCACCAGTATACTGCCACCACTGCTCCTGTCACCACCAGTATACTGTCACCACTGCTCCTGTCACCACCAGTATACTGTCACCACTGCACCTGTCACCACCAGTATACTGCCACCACTGCCCCTGTCACCACCAGTATACTGTCACCACTGCTCCTGTCACCACCAGTATACTGCCACCACTGCTCCTGTCACCACTGCTCCTGTCACCACCAGTATAATGTCACCACTGCTCCTGTCACCACCAGTATACTGTCACCACTGCCCCTGTCACCACCAGTATACTGTCACCACTGCTCCTGTCACCACCAGTATACTGCCACCACTGCTCCTGTCACCACCAGTATACTGTCACCACTGCCCCTGTCACCACCAGTATACTGCCACCACTGCTCCTGTCACCACCAGTATACTGTCACCACTGCTCCTGTCACCACCAGTATACTGTCACCACTGCTCCTGTCACCACCAGTATACTGCCACCACTGCTCCTGTCACCACCAGTATACTGCCACCACTGCTCCTGTCACCACCAGTATACTGTCACCACTGCTCCTGTCACCACCAGTATACTGCCACCACTGCTCCTGTCACCACCAGTATACTGTCACCACTGCTCCTGTCACCACCAGTATACTGTCACCACTGCCCCTGTCACCACCAGTATACTGTCACCACTGCCCCTGTCACCACCAGTATACTGCCACCACTGCCCCTGTCACCACCAGTATACTGTCACCACTGCTCCTGTCACCACCAGTATACTGTCACCACCAGTATACTGCCACCACTGCTACTGTCACCACCAGTATACTGCCACCACTGCTCCTGTCACCACCAGTATACTGTCACCACTGCCCCTGTCACCACCAGTATACTGTCACCACTGCTCCTGTCACCACCAGTATACTGCCACCACTGCTCCTGTCACCACCAGTATACTGTCACCACTGCCCCTGTCACCACTGCCCCTGTCACCACCAGTATACTGCCACCACTGCTCCTGTCACCACCAACTGTCACCACTGCTCCTGTCACCACCAGTATACTGTCACCACTGCTCCTGTCACCACCAGTATACTGCCACCACTGCTCCTGTCACCACCAGTATACTGCCACCACTGCTCCTGTCACCACCAGTATACTGTCACCACTGCTCCTGTCACCACCAGTATACTGCCACCACTGCTCCTGTCACCACCAGTATACTGTCACCACTGCTCCTGTCACCACCAGTATACTGTCACCACTGCCCCTGTCACCACCAGTATACTGCCACCACTGCCCCTGTCACCACCAGTATACTGTCACCACTGCTCCTGTCACCACCAGTATACTGCCACCACTGCTCCTGTCACCACTGCTCCTGTCACCACCAGTATACTGTCACCACTGCTCCTGTCACCACCAGTATACTGTCACCACTGCCCCTGTCACCACCAGTATACTGTCACCACTGCTCCTGTCACCACCAGTATACTGCCACCACTGCTCCTGTCACCACCAGTATACTGTCACCACTGCCCCTGTCACCACTGCCCCTGTCACCACCAGTATACTGCCACCACTGCTCCTGTCACCACCAGTATACTGTCACCACTGCTCCTGTCACCACCAGTATACTGTCACCACTGCTCCTGTCACCACCAGTATACTGCCACCACTGCTCCTGTCACCACCAGTATACTGCCACCACTGCTTCTGTCACCACCAGTATACTGTCACCACTGCTCCTGTCACCACCAGTATACTGCCACCACTAGTATACTGTCACCACTGCTCCTGTCACCACCAGTATACTGTCACCACTGCCCCTGTCACCACCAGTATACTGCCACCACTGCCCCTGTCACCACCAGTATACTGTCACCACTGCTCCTGTCACCACCAGTATACTGCCACCACTGCTCCTGTCACCACCAGTATACTGTCACCACTGCTCCTGTCACCACCAGTATACTGTCACCACCAGTATACTGTCACCACCAGTATACTGTCACCACTGCTCCTGTCACCACCAGTATACTGCCACCACTGCTACTGTCACCACCAGTATACTGCCACCACTGCTCCTGTCACCACCAGTATACTGTCACCACTGCTCCTGTCACCACCAGTATACTGTCACCACTGCTCCTGTCACCACCAGTATACTGTCACCACTGCTCCTGTCACCACCAGTATACTGTCACCACTGCTCCTGTCACCACCAGTATACTGTCACCACTGCTCCTGTCACCACCAGTATACTGTCACCACTGCTCCTGTCACCACCAGTATACTGTCACCACTGCTCCTGTCACCACCAGTATACTGTCACCACCAGTATACTGTCACCACTGCTCCTGTCACCACCAGTATACTGCCACCACTGCTACTGTCACCACCAGTATACTGCCACCACTGCTCCTGTCACCACCAGTATACTGTCACCACTGCTCCTGTCACCACCAGTATACTGTCACCACTGCTCCTGTCACCACTGCCCCTGTCACCACCAGTATACTGCCACCACTGCTCCTGTCACCACCAGTATACTGCCACCACTGCTCCTGTCACCACCAGTATACTGCCACCACTGCTCCTGTCACCACCAGTATACTGTCACCACTGCTCCTGTTACCACCAGTATACTGCCACCACTGCTCCTGTCACCACCAGTATACTGTCACCACTGCCCCTGTCACCACTGCTCCTGTCACCACCAGTATAATGTCACCACTGCTCCTGTCACCACCAGTATACTGTCACCACTGCCCCTGTCACCACCAGTATACTGCCACCACTGCCCCTGTCACCACCAGTATACTGTCACCACTGCTCCTGTCACCACCAGTATACTGTCACCACTGCTCCTGTCACCACCAGTATACTGCCACCACTGCTCCTGTCACCACCAGTATACTGCCACCACTGCTCCTGTCACCACCAGTATACTGTCACCACTGCTCCTGTCACCACCAGTATACTGCCACCACTGCTCCTGTCACCACCAGTATACTGCCACCACTGCTCCTGTCACCACCAGTATACTGTCACCACTGCCCGTCACCACCAGTATACTGTCACCACTGCCCCTGTCACCACTGCTCCTGTCACCACCAGTATACTGTCACCACTGCTCCTGTCACCACCAGTATACTGCCACCACTGCTCCTGTCACCACCAGTATACTGTCACCACTGCTCCTGTCACCACTGCTCCTGTCACCACTGCTCCTGTCACCACCAGTATACTGCCACCACTGCTCCTGTCACCACCACTGCTCCTGTCACCACTGCTCCTGTCACCACCAGTATACTGTCACCACTGCTCCTGTCACCACCAGTATACTGCCACCACTGCTCCTGTCACCACCAGTATACTGCCACCACTGCTCCTGTCACCACCAGTATACTGTCACCACTGCTCCTGTCACCACTGCTCCTGTCACCACCAGTATACTGTCACCACTGCCCCTGTCACCACCACTGCTCCTGTCACCACCAGTATACTATCACCACTGCCCCCGTCACCACCACTGCTCCTGTCACCACCAGTATACTGTCACCACTGCCCCTGTCACCACCACTGCTCCTGTCACCACCAGTATACTGTCACCACTGCCCCTGTCACCACCAGTATACTGTCACCACTGCTCCTGTCACCACCAGTATACTGCCACCACTGCTCCTGTCACCACCAGTATACTGTCACCACTGCCCCTGTCACCACCAGTATACTGTCACCACTGCCCCTGTCACCACCAGTATACTGTCACCACTGCTCCTGTCACCACCAGTATACTGTCACCACCAGTATACTGTCACCACCAGTATACTGTCACCACCAGTATACTGCCACCACTGCTCCTGTCACCACCAGTATACTGTCACCACTGCTCCTGTCACCACCAGTATACTGTCACCACTGCTCCTGTCACCACCAGTATACTGTCACCACTGCTCCTGTCACCACTGCTCCTGTCACCACCAGTATACTGTCACCACTGCTCCTGTCACCACCAGTATACTGCCACCACTGCTCCTGTCACCACCAGAATACTGTCACCACTGCTCCTGCCACCACCGCTCCTGTCACCACCAGTATACTGCCACCACTGCTCCTGTCACCACCAGTATACTGTCACCACTGCTCCTGCCACCACCGCTCCTGTCACCACCAGTATACTGTCACCACTGCCCCTGTCACCACCACTGCTCCTGTCACCACCAGTATACTGTCACCACCAGTATACTGTCACCACCACTGCTCCTGTCACCACCAGTATACTGCCACCACTGCTCCTGTCACCACCAGTATACTGCCACCACTGCTCCTGTCACCACCAGTATACTGTCACCACTGCTCCTGTCACCACTGCTCCTGTCACCACCAGTATACTGTCACCACTGCCCCTGTCACCACCACTGCTCCTGTCACCACCAGTATACTGTCACCACTGCTCCTGTCACCACCAGTATACTATCACCACTGCCCCCGTCACCACCACTGCTCCTGTCACCACCAGTATACTGTCACCACTGCCCCTGCACCACCAGTATACTGTCACCACTGCCCCTGTCACCACCAGTATACTGTCACCACTGCTCCTGTCACCACCAGTATACTGCCACCACTGCTCCTGTCACCACCAGTATACTGTCACCACTGCCCCTGTCACCACCAGTATACTGTCACCACTGCCCCTGTCACCACCAGTATACTGTCACCACTGCTCCTGTCACCACCAGTATACTGTCACCACCAGTATACTGTCACCACTGCCCCTGTCACCACCAGTATACTGTCACCACTGCTCCTGTCACCACCAGTATACTGCCACCACTGCTCCTGTCACCACCAGTATACTGCCACCACTGCTCCTGTCACCACCAGTATACTGTCACCACTGCTCCTGTCACCACCAGTATACTGTCACCACTGCTCCTGTCACCACCAGTATACTGTCACCACTGCTCCTGTCACCACCAGTATACTGTCACCACTGCCCCTGTCACCACCAGTATACTGTCACCACTGCTCCTGTCACCACCAGTATACTGCCACCACTGCTCCTGTCACCACCAGTATACTGTCACCACTGCCCCTGTCACCACCAGTATACTGTCACCACTGCCCCTGTCACCACCAGTATACTGTCACCACTGCTCCTGTCACCACCAGTATACTGTCACCACCAGTATACTGTCACCACTGCCCCTGTCACCACCAGTATACTGTCACCACTGCTCCTGTCACCACCAGTATACTGCCACCACTGCTCCTGTCACCACCAGTATACTGCCACCACTGCTCCTGTCACCACCAGTATACTGTCACCACTGCTCCTGTCACCACCAGTATACTGTCACCACTGCTCCTGTCACCACCAGTATACTGTCACCACTGCTCCTGTCACCACTGCTCCTGTCACCACCAGTATACTGTCACCACTGCTCCTGCCACCACCGCTCCTGTCACCACCAGTATACTGCCACCACTGCTCCTGTCACCACCAGTATACTGTCACCACTGCTCCTGCCACCACCGCTCCTGTCACCACCAGTATACTGTCACCACTGCCCCTGTCACCACCACTGCTCCTGTCACCACCAGTATACTGTCACCACTGCCTCTGTCACCACCAGTATACTGTCACCACCAGTATACTGTCACCACCACTGCTCCTGTCACCACCAGTATACTGCCACCACTGCTCCTGTCACCACCAGTATACTGCCACCACTGCTCCTGTCACCACCAGTATACTGCCACCACTGCTCCTGTCACCACTGCTCCTGTCACCACCAGTATACTGTCACCACTGCCCCTGTCACCACCACTGCTCCTGTCACCACCAGTATACTGTCACCACTGCTCCTGTCACCACCAGTATACTATCACCACTGCCCCCGTCACCACCACTGCTCCTGTCACCACTGCCCCTGTCACCACCAGTATACTGTCACCACTGCCCCTGTCACCACCAGTATACTGTCACCACTGCTCCTGTCACCACCAGTATACTGCCACCACTGCTCCTGTCACCACCAGTATACTGTCACCACTGCCCCTGTCACCACCAGTATACTGTCACCACTGCCCCTGTCACCACCAGTATACTGTCACCACTGCTCCTGTCACCACCAGTATACTGTCACCACCAGTATACTGTCACCACTGCCCCTGTCACCACTGCCCCTGTCACCACCAGTATACTGTCACCACTGCTCCTGACACCACCAGTATACTGCCACCACTGCTCCTGTCACCACCAGTATACTGCCACCACTGCTCCTGTCACCACCAGTATACTGTCACCACTGCTCCTGTCACCACCAGTATACTGTCACCACTGCTCCTGTCACCACCAGTATACTGTCACCACCAGTATACTGTCACCACCAGTATACTGTCACCACTGCCCCTGTCACCACCAGTATACTGTCACCACTGCACCTGTCACCACCAGTATACTGCCACCACTGCTCCTGTCACCACCAGTATACTGTCACCACTGCCCCTGTCACCACCAGTATACTGTCACCACTGCCCCTGTCACCACCAGTATACTGTCACCACTGCTCCTGTCACCACCAGTATACTGTCACCACCAGTATACTGTCACCACTGCCCCTGTCACCACTGCCCCTGTCACCACTGCTCCTGTCACCACCAGTATACTGCCACCACTGCTCCTGTCACCACCAGTATACTGCCACCACTGCTCCTGTCACCACCAGTATACTGTCACCACTGCTCCTGTCACCACCAGTATACTGTCACCACTGCTCCTGTCACCACCAGTATACTGTCACCACTGCTCCTGTCACCACTGCTCCTGTCACCACTGCTCCTGTCACCACCAGTATACCGTCACCACTGCTCCTGTCACCACCAGTATACTGTCACCACTGCTCCTGTCACCACCAGTATACTGCCACCACTGCTCCTGTCACCACCAGTATACTGCCACCACTGCTCCTGTCACCACCAGTATACTGTCACCACTGCTCCTGTCACCACCAGTATACTGTCACCACCAGTATACTGTCACCACCAGTATACTGCCACCACTGCTCCTGTCACCACCAGTATACTGTCACCACTGCTCCTGTCACCACCAGTATACTGTCACCACTGCTCCTGTCACCACCAGTATACTGTCACTACTGCTCCTGTCACCACCAGTATACTGCCACCACTGCTCCTGTCACCACTGCTCCTGTCACCACCAGTATACTGTCACCACTGCTCCTGTCACCACCAGTATACTGTCACCACTGCTCCTGTCACCACTAGTATACTGTCACCACTGCCCCTGTCACCACCACTGCTCCTGTCACCACCAGTATACTGTCACCACTGCCCCTGTCACCACCAGTATACTGTCACCACTGCTCCTGTCACCACCAGTATACTGTCACCACTGCTCCTGTCACCACCAGTATACTGTCACCACTGCCCCTGTCACCACCAGTATACTGCCACCACTGCCCCTGTCACCACCAGTATACTGCCACCACTGCTCCTGTCACCACCAGTATACTGTCACCACTGCTCCTGTCACCACCAGTATACTGTCACCACTGCTCCTGTCACCACCAGTATACTGTCACCACTGCCCCTGTCACCACCAGTATACTGTCACCACTGCTCCTGTCACCACCAGTATACTGCCGCCACTGCTCCTGTCACCACCAGTATACTGTCACCACCAGTATACTGTCACCACTGCTCCTGTCACCACCAGTATACTGTCACCACTGCTCCTGTCACCACCAGTATACTGTCACCACTGCCCCTGTCACCACCAGTATACTGCCACCACTGCTCCTGTCACCACCAGTATACTGTCACCACTGCTCCTGTCACCACCAGTATACTGTCACCACTGCTCCTGTCACCACCACTGCTCCTGTCACCACCAGTATACTGTCACCACTGCTCCTGTCACCACCAGTATACTGTCACCACTGCCCCTGTCACCACCAGTATACTGCCACCACTGCTCCTGTCACCACCAGTATACTGTCACCACTGCCCCTGTCACCACCACTGCTCCTGTCACCACCAGTATACTGTCACCACCAGTATACTGTCACCACCAGTATACTGTCACCACTGCCCTTGTCACCACCAGTATACTGTCACCACTGCTCCTGTCACCACCAGTATACTGTCACCACTGCTCCTGTCACCACCAGTATACTGTCACCACTGCCCCTGTCACCACCACTGCTCCTGTCACCACCAGTATACTGTCACCACTGCTCCTGTCACCACCAGTATACTGTCACCACTGCTCCTGTCACCACCAGTATACTGTCACCACTGCTCCTGTCACCACCAGTATACTGTCACCACTGCTCCTGTCACCACCAGTATACTGTCACCACTGCTCCTGTCACCACCAGTATACTGTCACCACTGCCCCTGTCACCACCACTGCTCCTGTCACCACCAGTATACTGTCACCACTGCTCCTGTCACCACCAGTATACTGCCACCACTGCTCCTGTCACCACCAGTATACTGTCACCACTGCCCCTGTCACCACCACTGCTCCTGTCACCACCAGTATACTGTCACCACTGCTCCTGTCACCACCAGTATACTGCCACCACTGCTCCTGTCACCACCAGTATACTGTCACCACTGCTCCTGTCACCACCAGTATACTGTCACCACTGCTACTGTCACCACCAGTATACTGTCACCACTGCTCCTGTCACCACCAGTATACTGTCACCACCAGTATACTGTCACCACTGCTCCTGTCACCACCAGTATACTGCCACCACTGCTACTGTCACCACCAGTATACTGCCACCACTGCTCCTGTCACCACCAGTATACTGTCACCACTGCTCCTGTCACCACCAGTATACTGTCACCACTGCTCCTGTCACCACCAGATACTGTCACCACTGCTCCTGTCACCACCAGTATACTGTCACCACTGCTCCTGTCACCACCAGTATACTGTCACCACTGCTCCTGTCACCACCAGTATACTGTCACCACTGCTCCTGTCACCACCAGTATACTGTCACCACTGCTCCTGTCACCACCAGTATACTGTCACCACCAGTATACTGTCACCACTGCTCCTGTCACCACCAGTATACTGCCACCACTGCTACTGTCACCACCAGTATACTGCCACCACTGCTCCTGTCACCACCAGTATACTGTCACCACTGCTCCTGTCACCACCAGTATACTGTCACCACTGCTCCTGTCACCACTGCCCCTGTCACCACCAGTATACTGCCACCACTGCTCCTGTCACCACCAGTATACTGCCACCACTGCTCCTGTCACCACCAGTATACTGCCACCACTGCTCCTGTCACCACCAGTATACTGTCACCACTGCTCCTGTTACCACCAGTATACTGCCACCACTGCTCCTGTCACCACCAGTATACTGTCACCACTGCCCCTGTCACCACTGCTCCTGTCACCACCAGTATAATGTCACCACTGCTCCTGTCACCACCAGTATACTGTCACCACTGCCCCTGTCACCACCAGTATACTGCCACCACTGCTCCTGTCACCACCAGTATACTGTCACCACTGCTCCTGTCACCACCAGTATACTGTCACCACTGCTCCTGTCACCACCAGTATACTGCCACCACTGCTCCTGTCACCACCAGTATACTGCCACCACTGCTCCTGTCACCACCAGTATACTGTCACCACTGCTCCTGTCACCACCAGTATACTGCCACCACTGCTCCTGTCACCACCAGTATACTGCCACCACTGCTCCTGTCACCACCAGGTATACTGTCACCACTGCCCGTCACCACCAGTATACTGTCACCACTGCCCGTCACCACCAGTATACTGTCACCACTGCCCCTGTCACCACTGCTCCTGTCACCACCAGTATACTGTCACCACTGCTCCTGTCACCACCAGTATACTGCCACCACTGCTCCTGTCACCACCAGTATACTGTCACCACTGCTCCTGTCACCACTGCTCCTGTCACCACCAGTATACTGCCACCACTGCTCCTGTCACCACCACTGCTCCTGTCACCACTGCTCCTGTCACCACCAGTATACTGTCACCACTGCTCCTGTCACCACCAGTATACTGCCACCACTGCTCCTGTCACCACCAGTATACGCCACCACTGCTCCTGTCACCACCAGTATACTGTCACCACTGCTCCTGTCACCACTGCTCCTGTCACCACCAGTATACTGTCACCACTGCCCCTGTCACCACCACTGCTCCTGTCACCACCAGTATACTATCACCACTGCCCCCGTCACCACCACTGCTCCTGTCACCACCAGTATACTGTCACCACTGCCCCTGTCACCACCACTGCTCCTGTCACCACCAGTATACTGTCACCACTGCCCCTGTCACCACCAGTATACTGTCACCACTGCTCCTGTCACCACCAGTATACTGCCACCACTGCTCCTGTCACCACCAGTATACTGTCACCACTGCCCCTGTCACCACCAGTATACTGTCACCACTGCCCCTGTCACCACCAGTATACTGTCACCACTGCTCCTGTCACCACCAGTATACTGTCACCACCAGTATACTGTCACCACCAGTATACTGCCACCACTGCTCCTGTCACCACCAGTATACTGTCACCACTGCTCCTGTCACCACCAGTATACTGTCACCACTGCTCCTGTCACCACCAGTATACTGTCACCACTGCTCCTGTCACCACTGCTCCTGTCACCACCAGTATACTGTCACCACTGCTCCTGTCACCACCAGTATACTGCCACCACTGCTCCTGTCACCACCAGAATACTGTCACCACTGCTCCTGCCACCACCGCTCCTGTCACCACCAGTATACTGCCACCACTGCTCCTGTCACCACCAGTATACTGTCACCACTGCTCCTGCCACCACCGCTCCTGTCACCACCAGTATACTGTCACCACTGCCCCTGTCACCACCACTGCTCCTGTCACCACCAGTATACTGTCACCACCAGTATACTGTCACCACCACTGCTCCTGTCACCACCAGTATACTGCCACCACTGCTCCTGTCACCACCAGTAAACTGCCACCACTGCTCCTGTCACCACCAGTATACTGTCACCACTGCTCCTGTCACCACTGCTCCTGTCACCACCAGTATACTGTCACCACTGCCCCTGTCACCACCACTGCTCCTGTCACCACCAGTATACTGTCACCACTGCTCCTGTCACCACCAGTATACTATCACCACTGCCCCCGTCACCACCACTGCTCCTGTCACCACCAGTATACTGTCACCACTGCCCCTGTCACCACCAGTATACTGTCACCACTGCCCCTGTCACCACCAGTATACTGTCACCACTGCTCCTGTCACCACCAGTATACTGCCACCACTGCTCCTGTCACCACCAGTATACTGTCACCACTGCCCCTGTCACCACCAGTATACTGTCACCACTGCCCCTGTCACCACCAGTATACTGTCACCACTGCTCCTGTCACCACCAGTATACTGTCACCACAGTATACTGTCACCACTGCCCCTGTCACCACTGCCCCTGTCACCACCAGTATACTGTCACCACTGCTCCTGTCACCACCAGTATACTGCCACCACTGCTCCTGTCACCACCAGTATACTGTCACCACTGCTCCTGTCACCACCAGTATACTGTCACCACTGCTCCTGTCACCACCAGTATACTGTCACCACTGCTCCTGTCACCACCAGTATACTGTCACCACTGCCCCTGTCACCACCAGTATACTGTCACCACTGCTCCTGTCACCACCAGTATACTGCCACCACTGCTCCTGTCACCACCAGTATACTGTCACCACTGCCCCTGTCACCACCAGTATACTGTCACCACTGCCCCTGTCACCACCAGTATACTGTCACCACTGCTCCTGTCACCACCAGTATACTGTCACCACCAGTATACTGTCACCACTGCCCCTGTCACCACCAGTATACTGTCACCACTGCTCCTGTCACCACCAGTATACTGCCACCACTGCTCCTGTCACCACCAGTATACTGCCACCACTGCTCCTGTCACCACCAGTATACTGTCACCACTGCTCCTGTCACCACCAGTATACTGTCACCACTGCTCCTGTCACCACCAGTATACTGTCACCACTGCTCCTGTCACCACTGCTCCTGTCACCACTGCTCCTGTCACCACCAGTATACTGTCACCACTGCTCCTGCCACCACCGCTCCTGTCACCACCAGTATACTGTCACCACTGCCCCTGTCACCACCACTGCTCCTGTCACCACCAGTATACTGTCACCACTGCCTCTGTCACCACCAGTATACTGTCACCACCAGTATACTGTCACCACCACTGCTCCTGTCACCACCAGTATACTGCCACCACTGCTCCTGTCACCACCCGTATACTGCCACCACTGCTCCTGTCACCACCAGTATACTGCCACCACTGCTCCTGTCACCACTGCTCCTGTCACCACCAGTATACTGTCACCACTGCCCCTGTCACCACCACTGCTCCTGTCACCACCAGTATACTGTCACCACTGCTCCTGTCACCACCAGTATACTATCACCACTGGCCCCGTCACCACCACTGCTCCTGTCACCACCAGTATACTGTCACCACTGCCCCTGTCACCACCAGTATACTGTCACCACTGCCCCTGTCACCACCAGTATACTGTCACCACTGCTCCTGTCACCACCAGTATACTGCCACCACTGCTCCTGTCACCACCAGTATACTGTCACCACTGCCCCTGTCACCACCAGTATACTGTCACCACTGCCCCTGTCACCACCAGTATACTGTCACCACTGCTCCTGTCACCACCAGTATACTGTCACCACTGCCCCTGTCACCACTGCCCCTGTCACCACCAGTATACTGTCACCACTGCTCCTGACACCACCAGTATACTGCCACCACTGCTCCTGTCACCACCAGTATACTGCCACCACTGCTCCTGTCACCACCAGTATACTGTCACCACTGCTCCTGTCACCACCAGTATACTGTCACCACTGCTCCTGTCACCACCAGTATACTGTCACCACCAGTATACTGTCACCACCAGTATACTGTCACCACTGCCCCTGTCACCACCAGTATACTGTCACCACTGCACCTGTCACACCAGTATACTGCCACCACTGCTCCTGTCACCACCAGTATACTGTCACCACTGCCCTGTCACCACCAGTATACTGTCACCACTGCCCCTGTCACCACCAGTATACTGTCACCACTGCTCCTGTCACCACCAGTATACTGTCACCACCAGTATACTGTCACCACTGCCCCTGTCACCACTGCCCCTGTCACCACTGCTCCTGTCACCACCAGTATACTGCCACCACTGCTCCTGTCACCACCAGTATACTGCCACCACTGCTCCTGTCACCACCAGTATACTGTCACCACTGCTCCTGTCACCACCAGTATACTGTCACCACTGCTCCTGTCACCACCAGTATACTGTCACCACTGCTCCTGTCACCACTGCTCCTGTCACCACTGCTCCTGTCACCACCAGTATACCGTCACCACTGCTCCTGTCACCACCAGTATACTGTCACCCACTGCTCCTGTCACCACCAGTATACTGCCACCACTGCTCCTGTCACCACCAGTATACTGCCACCACTGCTCCTGTCACCACCAGTATACTGTCACCACCAGTATACTGTCACCACCAGTATACTGTCACCACCAGTATACTGCCACCACTGCTCCTGTCACCACCAGTATACTGTCACCACTGCTCCTGTCACCACCAGTATACTGTCACCACTGCTCCTGTCACCACCAGTATACTGTCACTACTGCTCCTGTCACCACCAGTATACTGCCACCACTGCTCCTGTCACCACCAGTATACTGTCACCACTGCTCCTGTCACCACCAGTATACTGTCACCACTGCTCCTGTCACCACTAGTATACTGTCACCACTGCCCCTGTCACCACCACTGCTCCTGTCACCACCAGTATACTGTCACCACTGCCCCTGTCACCACCAGTATACTGTCACCACTGCTCCTGTCACCACCAGTATACTGTCACCACTGCTCCTGTCACCACCAGTATACTGTCACCACTGCCCCTGTCACCACCAGTATACTGCCACCACTGCCCCTGTCACCACCAGTATACTGCCACCACTGCTCCTGTCACCACCAGTATACTGTCACCACTGCTCCTGTCACCACCAGTATACTGTCACCACTGCTCCTGTCACCACCAGTATACTGTCACCACTGCCCCTGTCACCACCAGTATACTGTCACCACTGCTCCTGTCACCACAGTATACTGCCACCACTGCTCCTGTCACCACCAGTATACTGTCACCACCAGTATACTGTCACCACTGCTCCTGTCACCACCAGTATACTGTCACCACTGCTCCTGTCACCACCAGTATACTGTCACCACTGCCCCTGTCACCACCAGTATACTGCCACCACTGCTCCTGTCACCACCAGTATACTGTCACCACTGCTCCTGTCACCACCAGTATACTGTCACCACTGCTCCTGTCACCACCACTGCTCCTGTCACCACCAGTATACTGTCACCACTGCTCCTGTCACCACCAGTATACTGTCACCACTGCCCCTGTCACCACCAGTATACTGCCACCACTGCTCCTGTCACCACCAGTATACTGTCACCACTGCCCCTGTCACCACCACTGCTCCTGTCACCACCAGTATACTGTCACAACCAGTATACTGTCACCACCAGTATACTGTCACCACTGCCCTTGTCACCACCAGTATACTGTCACCACTGCTCCTGTCACCACCAGTATACTGTCACCACTGCTCCTGTCACCACCAGTATACTGTCACCACTGCCCCTGTCACCACCACTGCTCCTGTCACCACCAGTATACTGTCACCACTGCTCCTGTCACCACCAGTATACTGCCACCACTGCTCCTGTCACCACCAGTATACTGTCACCACTGCTCCTGTCACCACCAGTATACTGTCACCACTGCTCCTGTCACCACCAGTATACTGTCACCACTGCTCCTGTCACCACCAGTATACTGTCACCACTGCTCCTGTCACCACCAGTATACTGTCACCACTGCCCCTGTCACCACCACTGCTCCTGTCACCACCAGTATACTGTCACCACTGCTCCTGTCACCACCAGTATACTGCCACCACTGCTCCTGTCACCACCAGTATACTGTCACCACTGCCCCTGTCACCACCACTGCTCCTGTCACCACCAGTATACTGTCACCACTGCTCCTGTCACCACCAGTATACTGCCACCACTGCTCCTGTCACCACCAGTATACTGTCACCACTGCTCCTGTCACCACCAGTATACTGTCACCACTGCTACTGTCACCACTGCTCCAGTCACCACCAGTATACTGTCACCACTGCCCCTGTCACCACCAGTATACTGCCACCACTGCCCCTGTCACCACTGCTCCTGTCACCACCCAGTATACTGTCACCACTGCCCCTGTCACCACCACTGCTCCTGTCACCACCAGTATACTGTCACCACTGCTCCTGTCACCACTAGTATACTGTCACCACTGCTCCTGTCACCACCAGTATACTGCCACCACTGCTCCTGTCACCACCAGTATACTGTCACCACTGCTCCTGTCACCACCAGTATACTGTCACCACTGCCCCTGTCACCACCAGTATACTGCCACCACTGCTCCTGTCACCACCAGTATACTGTCACCACTGCTCCTGTCACCACCAGTATACTGTCACCACTGCTCCTGTCACCACTGCCCGTCACCACCAGTATACTGTCACCACCAGTATACTGTCACCACTGCCCGTCACCACCAGTATACTGCCACCACTGCTCCTGTCACCACCAGTATACTGCCACCACTGCTCCTGTCACCACCAGTATACTGTCACCACTGCTCCTGTCACCACAAGTATACTGTCACCACTGCTCCTGTCACCACCAGTATACTGTCACCACTGCTCCTGTCACCACCACTGCTCCTGTCACCACTGCTCCTGTCACCACCAGTATACTGCCACCACTAGTATACTGTCACCACTGCTCCTGTCACCACCAGTATACTGCCACCACTGCTCCTGTCACCACCAGTATACTGCCACCACTGCTCCTGTCACCACTAGTATACTGTCACCACTGCCCCTGTCACCACCAGTATACTGCCACCACTGCTCCTGTCACCACCAGTATACTGTCACCACTGCTCCTGTCACCACCAGTATACTGCCACCACTGCTCCTGTCACCACTGCCCCTGTCACCAAGAGTATACTGCCACCACTGCTCCTGTCACCACCAGTATACTGCCACCACTGCTCCTGTCACCACCAGTATACTGTCACCACTGCTCCTGTCACCACCAGTATACTGTCACCACTGCTCCTGTCACCACCAGTATACTGCCACCACTGCTCCTGTCACCACCAGTATACTGTCACCACTGCTCCTGTCACCACCAGTATACTGTCACCACTGCTCCTGTCACCACCAGTATACTGTCACCACTGCTCCTGTCACCACCAGTATACTGTCACCACTGCTCCTGTCACCACCAGTATACTGTCACCACTGCTCCTGTCACCACCAGTATACTGTCACCACCAGTATACTGTCACCACTGCTCCTGTCACCACCAGTATACTGTCACCACTGCTCCTGTCACCACCAGTATACTGTCACCACTGCTCCTGTCACCACCAGTATACTGTCACCACTGCTCCTGTCACCACCAGTATACTGTCACCACTGCTCCTGTCACCACCACTGCTCCTGTCACCACCAGTATACTGTCACCACTGCTCCTGTCACCACCAGTATACTGCCACCACTGCTCCTGTCACCACCAGTATACTGTCACCACTGCCCCTGTCACCACCAGTATACTGTCACCACTGCCCCTGTCACCACCAGTATACTGTCACCACTGCTCCTGTCACTACTGCCCCTGTCACCACCAGTATACTGCCACCACTGCTCCTGTCACCACCAGTATACTGTCACCACTGCTCCTGTCACCACCAGTATACTGTCACCACTGCTCCTGTCACCACCACTGCTCCTGTCACCACCAGTATACTGTCACCACTGCTCCTGTCACCACCAGTATACTGTCACCACTGCCCCTGTCACCACCAGTATACTGCCACCACTGCTCCTGTCACCACCAGTATACTGTCACCACTGCCCCTGTCACCACCACTGCTCCTGTCACCACCAGTATACTGTCACCACTGCTCCTGTCACCACCAGTATACTGTCACCACCAGTATACTGTCACCACTGCTCCTGTCACCACCAGTATACTGTCACCACTGCTCCTGTCACCACCAGTATACTGTCACCACTGCTCCTGTCACCACCAGTATACTGTCACCACCAGTATACTGTCACCACTGCTCCTGTCACCACCAGTATACTGTCACCACTGCTCCTGTCACCACCAGTATACTGTCACCACTGCTCCTGTCACCACCAGTATACTGCCACCACTGCTCCTGTCACCACCAGTATACTGTCACCACTGCTCCTGTCACCACCAGTATACTGCCACCACTGCTCCTGTCACCACCAGTATACTGTCACCACTGCTCCTGTCACCACCAGTATACTGTCACCACTGCTCCTGTCACCACCAGTATACTGTCACCACTGCTCCCGTCACCACCAGTATACTGTCACCACTGCTCCTGTCACCACCAGTATACTGTCACCACTGCTCCTGTCACCACCAGTATACTGTCACCACTGCCCCTGTCACCACCACTGCTCCTGTCACCACCAGTATACTGTCACCACTGCTCCTGTCACCACCAGTATACTGCCACCACTGCTCCTGTCACCACCAGTATACTGTCACCACTGCTCCTGTCACCACCAGTATACTGTCACCACTGCTCCTGTCACCACCAGTATACTGTCACCACTGCTCCTGTCACCACCAGTATACTGCCACCACTGCTCCTGTCACCACCAGTATACTGTCACCACTGCTCCTGTCACCACTGCTCCTGTCACCACCAGTATACTGCCACCACTGCTCCTGTCACCACCAGTATACTGTCACCACTGCTCCTGTCACCACCAGTATACTGTCACCACTGCCCCTGTCACCACCAGTATACTGCCACCACTGCTCCTGTCACCACCAGTATACTGTCACCACTGCTCCTGTCACCACCAGTATACTGTCACCACTGCTCCTGTCACCACCAGTATACTGTCACCACTGCTCCTGTCACCACCAGTATACTGTCACCACTGCCCGTCACCACCAGTATACTGTCACCACTGCTCCTGTCACCACCAGTATACTGTCACCACCAGTATACTGTCACCACTGCCCCTGTCACCACTGCTCCTGTCACCACCAGTATACTGTCACCACTGCCCGTCACCACCAGTATACTGTCACCACTGCTCCTGTCACCACCAGTATACTGTCACCACTGCTCCTGTCACCACCAGTATACTGCCACCACTGCCCCTGTCACCACTGCCCCTGTCACCACCAGTATACTGTCACCACTGCTCCTGTCACCACCAGTATACTGCCACCACTGCTCCTGTCACCACCAGTATACTGCCACCACTGCTCCTGTCACCACCAGTATACTGCCACCACTGCTCCTGTCACCACCAGTATACTGCCACCACTGCCCCTGTCACCACCAGTATACTGCCACCACTGCTCCTGTCACCACCAGTATACTGCCACCACTGCTCCTGTCACCACCAGTATACTGTCACCACTGCTCCTGTCACCACCAGTATACTGTCACCACTGCTCCTGTCACCACCAGTATACTGTCACCACTGCTCCTGTCACCACCAGTATACTGCCACCACTGCTCCTGTCACCACCAGTATACTGCCACCACTGCTCCTGTCACCACCAGTATACTGTCACCACTGCTCCTGTCACCACCAGTATACGGTCACCACTGCTCCTGTCACCACCAGTATACTGCCACCACTGCTCCTGTCACCACCAGTATACTGTCACCACTGCTCCTGTCACCACCAGTATACTGTCACCACTGCCCCTGTCACCACCAGTATACTGCCACCACTGCTCCTGTCACCACCAGTATACTGTCACCACTGCTCCTGTCACCACCAGTATACTGCCACCACTGCTCCTGTCACCACCAGTATACTGCCACCACTGCTCCTGTCACCACCAGTATACTGCCACCACTGCTCCTGTCACCACCAGTATACTGTCACCACTGCTCCTGTCACCACCAGTATACTGTCACCACTGCTCCTGTCACCACTGGTATACTGCCACCACTGCTCCTGTCACCACCAGTATACTGTCACCACTGCTCCTGTCACCACCAGTATACTGTCACCAGTGCCCGTCACCACCAGTATACTGTCACCACTGCTCCTGTCACCACCAGTATACTGTCACCACTGCTCCTGACACCACCAGTATACTGCCACCACTGCTCCTGTCACCACCAGTAGACTGCCACCACTGCCCCTGTCACCACCAGTATACTGTCACCACTGCTCCTGTCACCACCAGTATACTGCCACCACTGCTCCTGTCACCACCAGTATACTGCCACCACTGCTCCTGTCACCACCAGTATACTGCCACCACTGCTCCTGTCACCACCAGTATACTGCCACCACTGCTCCTGTCACCACCAGTATACTGCCACCACTGCTCCTGTCACCACCAGTATACTGTCACCACTGCTCCTGTCACCACCAGTATACTGTCACCACTGCCCGTCACCACCAGTATACTGTCACCACTGCTCCTGTCACCACCAGTATACTGTCACCACTGCCCGTCACCACCAGTATACTGCCACCACTGCTCCTGTCACCACCAGTATACTGTCACCACTGCTCCTGTCACCACCAGTATACTGTCACCACTGCCCCTGTCACCACCAGTATACTGCCACCACTGCTCCTGTCACCACCAGTATAGTCACCACTGCTCCTGTCACCACCAGTATACTGTCACCACTGCTCCTGTCACCACCAGTATACTGTCACCACTGCTCCTGTCACCACCACTGCTCCTGTCACCACCAGTATACTGCCACCACTGCTCCTGTCACCACCAGTATACTGCCACCACTGCTCCTGTCACCACCAGTATACTGTCACCACTGCTCCTGTCACCACCAGTATACTTCCACCACTGCTACTGTCACCACCAGTATACTGTCACCACTGCTCCTGTCACCACTGCTCCTGTCACCACCAGTATACTGTCACCACTGCTCCTGTCACCACCAGTATACTGCCACCACTGCTCCTGTCACCACCAGTATACTGTCACCACTGCCCCTGTCACCACCAGTATACTGTCACCACTGCTCCTGTCACCACTGCTCCTGTTACCACCAGTATACTGCCACCACTGCCCCTGTCACCACCAGTATACTGTCACCACTGCTCCTGTCACCAGTATACTGCCACCACTGCTCCTGTCACCACTGCTCCTGTCACCACCAGTATACTGCCACCACTGCTCCTGTCACCACCAGTATACTGCCACCACTGCCCCTGTCACCACCAGTATACTGTCACCACTGCTCCTGTCACCAGTATACTGCCACCACTGCTCCTGTCACCACTGCTCCTGTCACCACCAGTATACTGCCACCACTGCTCCTGTCACCACCAGTATACTGCCACCACTGCTCCTGTCACCACCAGTATACTGTCACCACTGCTCCTGTCACCACCAGTATACTGTCACCACTGCCCCTGTCACCACCAGTATACTGTCACCACTGCTCCTGTCACCACCAGTATACTGCCACCACTGCCCCTGTCACCACCAGTATACTGTCACCACTGCTCCTGTCACCAGTATACTGCCACCACTGCTCCTGTCACCACCAGTATACTGCCACCACTGCTCCTGTCACCACCAGTATACTGTCACCACTGCTCCTGTCACCACCAGTATACTGCCACCACTGCTACTGTCACCACCAGTATACTGTCACCACTGCTCCTGTCACCACCAGTATACTGTCACCACTGCTCCTGTCACCACCAGTATACTGCCACCACTGCTCCTGTCACCACCAGTATACTGCCACCACTGCCCCTGTCACCACCAGTATACTGTCACCACTGCTCCTGTCACCAGTATACTGCCACCACTGCTCCTGTCACCACCAGTATACTGTCACCACTGCTCCTGTCACCACCAGTATACTGTCACCACTGCTCCTGTCACCACCAGTATACTGTCACCACTGCTCCTGTCACCACCAGTATACTGCCACCACTGCTCCTGTCACCAGTATACTGCCACCACTGCTCCTGTCACCACCAGTATACTGCCACCACTGCTCCTGTCACCACCAGTATACTGTCACCACTGCCCCTGTCACCACCAGTATACTGTCACCACTGCTCCTGTCACCACTGCTCCTGTTACCACCAGTATACTGCCACCACTGCCCCTGTCACCACCAGTATACTGTCACCACTGCTCCTGTCACCAGTATACTGCCACCACTGCTCCTGTCACCACTGCTCCTGTCACCACCAGTATACTGCCACCACTGCTCCTGTCACCACCAGTATACTGCCACCACTGCCCCTGTCACCACCAGTATACTGTCACCACTGCTCCTGTCACCAGTATACTGCCACCACTGCTCCTGTCACCACTGCTCCTGTCACCACCAGTATACTGCCACCACTGCTCCTGTCACCACCACTATACTGCCACAACTGCTCCTGTCACCACCAGTATACTGTCACCACTGCTCCTGTCACCACCAGTATACTGTCACCACTGCCCCTGTCACCACCAGTATACTGTCACCACTGCTCCTGTCACCACCAGTATACTGCCACCACTGCCCCTGTCACCACCAGTATACTGTCACCACTGCTCCTGTCACCAGTATACTGCCACCACTGCTCCTGTCACCACCAGTATACTGCCACCACTGCTCCTGTCACCACCAGTATACTGTCACCACTGCTCCTGTCACCACCAGTATACTGCCACCACTGCTACTGTCACCACCAGTATACTGTCACCACTGCTCCTGTCACCACCAGTATACTGTCACCACTGCTCCTGTCACCACCAGTATACTGCCACCACTGCTCCTGTCACCACCAGTATACTGCCACCACTGCCCCTGTCACCACCAGTATACTGTCACCACTGCTCCTGTCACCAGTATACTGTCACCACTGCTCCTGTCACCACCAGTATACTTCCACCACTGCTACTGTCACCACCAGTATACTGTCACCACTGCCCCTGTCACCACCAGTATACTGTCACCACTGCTCCTGTCACCAGTATACTGTCACCACTGCTCCTGTCACCACCAGTATACTGCCACCACTGCTCCTGTCACCACCAGTATACTGCCACCACTGCTCCTGTCACCACCAGTATACTGCCACCACTGCTCCTGTCACCACCAGTATACTGTCACCACTGCCCCTGTCACCACCAGTATACTGTCACCACTGCTCCTGTCACCACCAGTATACTGCCACCACTGCTCCTGTCACCACCAGTATACTGTCACCACTGCTCCTGTCACCACCAGTATACTGCCACCACTGCTCCTGTCACCACCAGTATACTGCCACCACTGCTCCTGTCACCACTAGTATACTGTCACCACTGCTCCTGTCACCACCAGTATACTGTCACCACTGCTCCTGTCACCACCAGTATACTGTCACCACTGCTCCTGTCACCACCAGTATACTGCCACCACTGCTCCTGTCACCACCAGTATACTGCCACCACTGCTCCTGTCACCACCAGTATACTGTCACCACTGCTCCTGTCACCACTAGTATACTGTCACCACTGCTCCTGTCACCACCAGTATACTGCCACCACTGCTCCTGTCACCACCAGTATACTGCCACCACTGCTCCTGTCACCACCAGTATACTGTCACCACTGCTCCTGTCACCACTAGTATACTGTCACCACTGCTCCTGTCACCACCAGTATACTGCCACCACTGCTCCTGTCACCACCAGTATACTGCCACCACTGCTCCTGTCACCACTAGTATACTGTCACCACTGCTCCTGTCACCACCAGTATACTGTCACCACTGCTCCTGTCACCACCAGTATACTGTCACCACTGCTCCTGTCACCACCAGTATACTGTCACCACTGCTCCTGTCACCAGTATACTGCCACCACTGCTCCTGTCACCACCAGTATACTGCCACCACTGCTCCTGTCACCACCAGTATACTGTCACCACTGCTCCTGTCACCACCAGTATACTGTCACCACTGCTCCTGTCACCACCAGTATACTGTCACCACTGCTCCTGTCACCACCAGTATACTGCCACCACTGCTCCTGTCACCACCAGTATACTGCCACCACTGCCCCTGTCACCACCAGTATACTGTCACCACTGCTCCTGTCACCAGTATACTGCCACCACTGCTCCTGTCACCACCAGTATACTGTCACCACTGCTCCTGTCACCACCAGTATACTGTCACCACTGCTCCTGTCACCACCAGTATACTGCCACCACTGCTACTGTCACCACCAGTATACTGTCACCACTGCTCCTGTCACCACCAGTATACTGCCACCACTGCTCCTGTCACCAGTATACTGCCACCACTGCTCCTGTCACCACCAGTATACTGCCACCACTGCTCCTGTCACCACCAGTATACTGTCACCACTGCCCCTGTCACCACCAGTATACTGTCACCACTGCTCCTGTCACCACTGCTCCTGTTACCACCAGTATACTGCCACCACTGCCCCTGTCACCACCAGTATACTGTCACCACTGCTCCTGTCACCAGTATACTGCCACCACTGCTCCTGTCACCACTGCTCCTGTCACCACCAGTATACTGCCACCACTGCTCCTGTCACCACCAGTATACTGCCACCACTGCCCCTGTCACCACCAGTATACTGTCACCACTGCTCCTGTCACCAGTATACTGCCACCACTGCTCCTGTCACCACTGCTCCTGTCACCACCAGTATACTGCCACCACTGCTCCTGTCACCACCAGTATACTGCCACAACTGCTCCTGTCACCACCAGTATACTGTCACCACTGCTCCTGTCACCACCAGTATACTGTCACCACTGCCCCTGTCACCACCAGTATACTGTCACCACTGCTCCTGTCACCACCAGTATACTGCCACCACTGCCCCTGTCACCACCAGTATACTGTCACCACTGCTCCTGTCACCAGTATACTGCCACCACTGCTCCTGTCACCACCAGTATACTGCCACCACTGCTCCTGTCACCACCAGTATACTGTCACCACTGCTCCTGTCACCACCAGTATACTGCCACCACTGCTACTGTCACCACCAGTATACTGTCACCACTGCTCCTGTCACCACCAGTATACTGTCACCACTGCTCCTGTCACCACCAGTATACTGCCACCACTGCTCCTGTCACCACCAGTATACTGCCACCACTGCCCCTGTCACCACCAGTATACTGTCACCACTGCTCCTGTCACCAGTATACTGTCACCACTGCTCCTGTCACCACCAGTATACTTCCACCACTGCTACTGTCACCACCAGTATACTGTCACCACTGCCCCTGTCACCACCAGTATACTGTCACCACTGCTCCTGTCACCAGTATACTGTCACCACTGCTCCTGTCACCACCAGTATACTGCCACCACTGCTCCTGTCACCACCAGTATACTGCCACCACTGCTCCTGTCACCACCAGTATACTGCCACCACTGCTCCTGTCACCACCAGTATACTGCCACCACTGCTCCTGTCACCACCAGTATACTGTCACCACTGCCCCTGTCACCACCAGTATACTGTCACCACTGCTCCTGTCACCACCAGTATACTGCCACCACTGCTCCTGTCACCACCAGTATACTGTCACCACTGCTCCTGTCACCACCAGTATACTGCCACCACTGCTCCTGTCACCACTAGTATACTGTCACCACTGCTCCTGTCACCACCAGTATACTGTCACCACTGCTCCTGTCACCACCAGTATACTGTCACCACTGCCCCTGTCACCACCAGTATACTGCCACCACTGCTCCTGTCACCACCAGTATACTGCCACCACTGCTCCTGTCACCACCAGTATACTGTCACCACTGCTCCTGTCACCACTAGTATACTGTCACCACTGCTCCTGTCACCACCAGTATACTGCCACCACTGCTCCTGTCACCACCAGTATACTGCCACCACTGCTCCTGTCACCACCAGTATACTGTCACCACTGCCCCTGTCACCACCAGTATACTGTCACCACTGCTCCTGTCACCACCAGTATACTGCCACCACTGCTCCTGTCACCACCAGTATACTGCCACCACTGCTCCTGTCACCACCAGTATACTGTCACCACTGCTCCTGTCACCACTAGTATACTGTCACCACTGCTCCTGTCACCACCAGTATACTGCCACCACTGCTCCTGTCACCACCAGTATACTGCCACCACTGCTCCTGTCACCACCAGTATACTGTCACCACTGCCCCTGTCACCACCAGTATACTGTCACCACTGCTCCTGTCACCAGTATACTGCCACCACTGCTCCTGTCACCACCAGTATACTGTCACCACTGCTCCTGTCACCACTAGTATACTGTCACCACTGCTCCTGTCACCACCAGTATACTGCCACCACTGCTCCTGTCACCACCAGTATACTGCCACCACTGCTCCTGTCACCACTAGTATACTGTCACCACTGCTCCTGTCACCACCAGTATACTGCCACCACTGCTCCTGTCACCACCAGTATACTGTCACCACTGCTCCTGACACCACCAGTATACTGTCACCACTGCTCCTGTCACCACCAGTATACTGTCACCACTGCCCCTGTCACCACCACTGCTCCTGTCACCACCAGTATACTGTCACCACTGCTCCTGTCACCAGTATACTGCCACCACTGCTCCTGTCACCACCAGTATACTGCCACCACTGCTCCTGTCACCACCAGTATACTGCCACCACTGCTCCTGTCACCACCAGTATACTGTCACCACTGCTCCTGTCACCACCAGTATACTGTCACCACTGCTCCTGTCACCACCAGTATACTGTCACCACTGCTCCTGTCACCACCAGTATACTGTCACCACTGCTCCTGTCACCAGTATACTGCCACCACTGCTCCTGTCACCACCAGTATACTGCCACCACTGCTCCTGTCACCACCAGTATACTGTCACCACCATTTACTGCCACCACTCCTCTTGTGGCTGTTCCCGGTTCTATCCGGCTTCCCCCGGTCACCTGTCACGGAGCCGCTCGGTGATATAATCTTTCCCAGATTTTCTCTTCCCGCTGAACATTAGAATTGACCGGGGAGCCGCCATCACTGCTTGAATAGTTACCCCGCCCACACTTGTTGATCCCGCCCCTTATTAAGCCCAGACACGCCCTCTGATGTCGCTCTCGCCCACTACTAGATTACATAACCCCGCCCATACACTACTAGCACCGCCCACATATTGCTGGTATCTTTGTGGCTTCCGGCTCGTTGTTGTCTGCCCCGCCCAGTCTCCATAGTAACAAGGTCCGCCCCTCACTGCTCACTGTCACACCACTGCTAAGGATCGCGGCGCGTCGGAATGTAAACACTGGAAACGTAGAGCAGCCAATCACAAGGTAGGAATAGCCGTTGTGCGTCAGCAGTGGGTGTAGACAATTTCCTCACACGCTGTAATAACGGTCACTAAGGAAAAAGCGGGAAATACCTCAGAGCTGGAAGGCTATAAGCCGTGAGGGGCGATGTGGTCTGAGAGAAGGCTGAAGAGCAGGGCAAGCAGTGAGAGGTCCGGCACACGATGAAAAGTAAAACCGCACGGCTGTGTATTGTATCCCGGCAGAGAACGCTAGAGCAGGGACGGGGTGCAGAGAAGTCAGCTGCGGGCATTGTGGGGGTAGAGGACTCGGTACAGGGCAGGTGTGAGGAGATTGCCATGGCTGCTCATGACCTCCATCATTTCCTTCTAGTCATCCAAGAAGATTCATCACTGGAGACCAAAAATGAAGACTGTCCTCCGGTCGTCCAGCGGACATAAGTACAAAGGGCCAGAACATCAGCGTGTAGGGGAGCGGAACCTAAAAATGGGGCATGAGCTTGTCAGAGCCGTGTCAGGAGCCATCTTCAGCGCGGCACCCGCATATACAACGGGCAGCGCAGGGAGAGGTCGGGGACGGCAGCGCAGGGAGAGGTCGGGGACGGCAGCGCAGGGAGAGGTCGGGGACGGCAGCGCAGGGAGAGGTCGGGGACGGCAGCGCAGGGAGAGGTCGGGGACGGCAGCGCAGGGAGAGGTCGGGGACGGCAGCGCAGGGAGAGGTCGGGGACGGCAGCGCAGGGAGAGGTCGGGGACGGCAGCGCAGGGAGAGGTCGGGGACGGCAGCGCAGTATTGTGTTTCTATTTTGTTGAGTGCTCAGTTCTGGGAATGGCGCCACGCGAAGGTTAAATCACACTCGACCAGGAGCAATCTAATAGACTGGTGAAGTAGGGAGCGCTGGACGGGAACACCTGAGTAGACTGGTGAAGTAGGGAGCGCTGGACCAAAACACCTGAGTAGACTGGTGAAGTAGGGAGCGCTGGACGGGAACACCTGAGTAGACTGGTGAAGTAGGGAGCGCTGGACGGGAACACCTGAGTAGACTGGTGAAGTAGGGAGCGCTGGACGGGAACACCTGTGTAGACTGGTGAAGTAGGGAGCGCTGGACGGGAACACCTGAGTAGTGGTGAAGTAGGGAGCGCTGGACGGGAACACCTGAGTAGACTGGTGAAGTAGGGAGCGCTGGACGGGAACACCTGAGTAGACTGGTGAAGTAGGGAGCGCTGGACGGGAACACCTGAGTAGTGGTGAAGTAGGGAGCGCTGGACGGGAACACCTGAGTAGACTGGTGAAGTAGGGAGCGCTGGACGGGAACACCTGAGTAGACTGGTGAAGTAGGGAGCGCTGGACGGGAACACCTGAGTAGACTGGTGAAGTAGGGAGCGCTGGACGGGAACACCTGAGTAGACTGGTGAAGTAGGGAACGCTGGACGGGAACACTTGAGTAGACTGGTGAAGTAGGGAGCGCTGGACGGGAACACCTGAGTAGACTGGTGAAGTAGGGAGCGCTGGACGGGAACACCTGAGTAGACTGGTGAAGTAGGGAGCGCTGGACGGGAACACCTGAGTAGTGGTGAAGTATGGAGCGCTGGACGGGAACACCTGAGTAGACTGGTGAAGTAGGGAGCGCTGGACGGGAACACCTGAGTAGTGGTGAAATAGGGAGCGCTGGACGGGAACACCTGAGTAGACTGGTGAAGTAGGGAGCGCTGGACGGGAACACCTGAGTAGACTGGTGAAGTAGGGAGCGCTGGACGGGAACACCTGAGTAGATTGGTGAAGTAGGGAGCGCTGGACGGGAACACCTGAGTAGACTGGTGAAGTAGGGAGCGCTGGACTGGAACACCTGAGTAGACTGGTGAAGTAGGGAGCGCTGGACGGGGAACACCTGAGTAGACTGGTGAAGTAGGGAGCGCTGGACGGGAACACCTGAGTAGACTGGTGAAGTAGGGAGCGCTGGACGGGAACACCTGAGTAGACTGGTGAAGTAGGGAGCGCTGGACGGGAACACCTGAGTAGACTGGTGAAGTAGGGAGCGCTGGACGGGAACACCTGAGTAGACTGGTGAAGTAGGGAGCGCTGGACGGGAACACCTGAGTAGACTGGTGAAGTAGGGAGCGCTGGACCGGAACACCTGAGTAGACTGGTGAAGTAGGGAGCGCTGGACGGGAACACCTGAGTAGACTGGTGAAGTAGGGAGCGCTGGACGGGAACACCTGAGTAGACTGGTGAAGTAGGGAGCGCTGGACGGGAACACCTGAGTAGACTGGTGAAGTAGGGAGCGCTGGACGGGAACACCTGAGTAGACTGGTGAAGTAGGGAGCGCTGGACGGGAACACCTGAGTAGTGGTGAAGTAGGGAGCGCTGGACGGGAACACCTGAGTAGACTGGTGACGTAGGGAGCGCTGGACGGGAACACCTGAGTAGACTGGTGACGTAGGGAGCGCTGGACGGGAACACCTGAGTAGACTGGTGACGTAGGGAGCGCTGGACGGGAACACCTGAGTACTGGTGAAGTAGGGAGCGCTGGACGGGAACACCTGAGTAGACTGGTGAAGTAGGGAGCGCAGGACGGGAACACCTGAGTAGACTGGTGAAGTAGGGAGCGCTGGACGGGAACACCTGAGTAGACTGGTGAAGTAGGGAGCGCTGGACGGGAAAACACCTGAGTAGACTGGTGAAGTAGGGAGCGCTGGACGGGAACACCTGAGTAGTGGTGAAGTAGGGAGCGCTGGACGGGAACACCTGAGTAGACTGGTGAAGTAGGGAGCGCTGGACGGGAACACCTGAGTAGACTGGTGAAGTAGGGAGCGCTGGACGGGAACACCTGAGTAGACTGGTGAAGTAGGGAGCGCTGGACGGGAACACCTGAGTAGACTGGTGAAGTAGGGAGCGCTGGACGGGAACACCTGAGTAGACTGGTGAAGTAGGGAGCGCTGGACGGGAACACCTGAGTAGACTGGTGAAGTAGGGAGCGCTGGACGGGAACACCTGAGTAGACTGGTGAAGTAGGGAGCGCTGGACGGGAACACCTGAGTAGTGGTGAAGTAGGGAGCGCTGGACGGGAACACCTGAGTAGACTGGTGAAGTAGGGAGCGCTGGACGGGAACACCTGAGTAGTGGTGAAGTAGGGAGCGCTGGACGGGAACACCTGAGTAGACTGGTGAAGTAGGGAGCGCTGGACGGGAACACCTGAGTAGACTGGTGAAGTATGGAGCGCTGGACGTGAACACCTGAGTAGACTGGTGAAGTATGGAGCGCTGGACGGGAACACCTGAGTAGACTGGTGAAGTAGGGAGCGCTGGACGGGAACACCTGAGTAGACTGGTGAAGTAGGGAGCGCTGGACGGGAACACCTGAGTAGACTGGTGAAGTAGGGAGCGCTGGACGGGAACACCTGAGTAGTGGTGAAGTAGGGAGCGCTGGATGGGAACACCTGAGTAGACTGGTGAAGTAGGGAGATCTGGACGGGAACACTGAGTAGTGGTGAAATAGGGAGCGCTGGACGGGAACACCTGAGTAGACTGGTGAAGTAGGGAGCGCTGGACGGGAACACCTGAGTAGTGGTGAAGTAGGGAGCGCTGGACGGGAACACCTGAGTAGACTGGTGAAGTAGGGAGCGCTGGACGGGAACACCTGAGTAGACTGGTGAAGTAGGGAGCGCTGGACGGGAACACCTGAGTAGTGGTGAAATAGGGAGCGCTGGACGGGAACACCTGAGTAGTGGTGAAATAGGGAGCGCTGGACGGGAACACCTGAGTAGACTGGTGAAGTAGGGAGCGCTGGACGGGAACACCTGAGTAGACTGGTGAAGTAGGGAGCGCTGGACGGGAACACCTGAGTAGACTGGTGAAATAGGGAGCGCTGGACGGGAACACCTGAGTAGACTGGTGAAGTAGGGAGCGCTGGACGGGAACACCTGAGTAGACTGGTGAAGTAGGGAGCGCTGGACGGGAACACCTGAGTAGACTGGTGAAGTAGGGAGCGCTGGACGGGAACACCTGAGTAGTGGTGAAGTAGGGAGCGCTGGATGGGAACACCTGAGTAGACTGGTGAAGTAGGGAGCGCTGGACGGGAACACCTGAGTAGTGGTGAAGTAGGGAGCGCTGGACGGGAACAACTGAGTAGACTGGTGAAGTATGGAGCGCTGGACGGGAACACCTGAGTAGACTGGTGAAGTAGGGAGCGCTGGACGGGAACACCTGAGTAGACTGGTGAAGTAGGGAGCGCTGGACGGGAACACCTGAGTAGACTGGTGAAGTAGGGAGCGCTGGACGGGAACACCTGAGTAGACTGGTGAAGTAGGGAGCGCTGGACGGGAACTCCTGAGTAGACTGGTGAAGTAGGGAGCGCTGGACGGGAACACCTGAGTAGACTGGTGAAGTAGGGAGCGCTGGGAAGGAACACCTGAGTAGACTGGTGAAGTAGGGAGCGCTGGACGGGAACACCTGAGTAGACTGGTGAAGTAGGGAGCGCTGGACGGGAACACCTGAGTAGACTGGTGAAGTAGGGAGCGCTGGACGGGAACACCTGAGTAGACTGGTGAAGTATGGAGCGCTGGACGGTAACACCTGAGTAGACTGGTGAAGTAGGGAGCGCTGGACGGGAACACCTGAGTAGTGGTGAAGTAGGGAGCGCTGGACGGGAACACCTGAGTAGTGGTGAAGTAGGGAGCGCTGGACGGGAACACCTGAGTAGACTGGTGAAGTAGGGAGCGCTGGACGGGAACACCTGAGTAGACTGGTGAAGTAGGGAGCGCTGGGAGGGAACACCTGAGTAGACTGGTGAAGTAGGGAGCGCTGGACGGGAACACCTGAGTAGACTGGTGAAGTAGGGAGCGCTGGACGGGAACACCTGAGTAGACTGGTGAAGTAGGGAGCGCTGGACGGGAACACCTGAGTAGACTGGTGAAGTAGGGAGCGCTGGACGGGAACACCTGAGTAGACTGGTGAAGTAGGGAGCGCTGGACGGGAACACCTGAGTAGACTGGTGAAGTAGGGAGCGCTGGACCGGAACACCTGAGTAGACTGGTGAAGTAGGGAGCGCTGGACGGGAACACCTGAGTAGACTGGTGAAGTAGGGAGCGCTGGACGGGAACACCTGAGTAGACTGGTGAAGTAGGGAGCGCTGGACGGGAACACCTGAGTAGACTGGTGAAGTAGGGAGCGCTGGACGGGAACACCTGAGTAGACTGGTGAAGTAGGGAGCGCTGGACGGGAACACCTGAGTAGACTGGTGAAGTAGGGAGCGCTGGACGGGAACACCTGAGTAGACTGGTGAAGTAGGGAGCGCTGGACGGGAACACCTGAGTAGACTGGTGAAGTAGGGAGCGCTGGACGGGAACACCTGAGTAGTGGTGAAGTAGGGAGCGCTGGATGGGAACACCTGAGTAGACTGGTGAAGTAGGGAGCGCTGGACGGGAACACCTGAGTAGACTGGTGAAGTAGGGAGCGCTGGACGGGAACACCTGAGTAGACTGGTGAAGTAGGGAGCGCTGGACGGGAACACCTGAGTAGTGGTGAAATAGGGAGCGCTGGACGGGAACACCTGAGTAGACTGGTGAAGTAGGGAGCGCTGGACGGGAACACCTGAGTAGACTGGTGAAGTAGGGAGCGCTGGACGGGAACACCTGAGTAGACTGGTGAAGTAGGGAGCGCTGGACGGGAACACCTGAGTAGACTGGTGAAGTAGGGAGCGCTGGACGGGAACACCTGAGTAGACTGGTGAAGTAGGGAGCGCTGGACGGGAACACCTGAGTAGACTGGTGAAGTAGGGAGCGCTGGACGGGAACACCTGAGTAGACTGGTGAAGTAGGGAGCGCTGGACCGGAACACCTGAGTAGACTGGTGAAGTAGGGAGCGCTGGACGGGAACACCTGAGTAGACTGGTGAAGTAGGGAGCGCTGGACGGGAACACCTGAGTAGACTGGTGAAGTAGGGAGCGCTGGACGGGAACACCTGAGTAGACTGGTGAAGTAGGGAGCGCTGGACGGGAACACCTGAGTAGACTGGTGAAGTAGGGAGCGCTGGACGGGAACACCTGAGTAGTGGTGAAGTAGGGAGCGCTGGACGGGAACACCTGAGTAGACTGGTGACGTAGGGAGCGCTGGACGGGAACACCTGAGTAGACTGGTGACGTAGGGAGCGCTGGACGGGAACACCTGAGTAGACTGGTGACGTAGGGAGCGCTGGACGGGAACACCTGAGTACTGGTGAAGTAGGGAGCGCTGGACGGGAACACCTGAGTAGACTGGTGAAGTAGGGAGCGCAGGACGGGAACACCTGAGTAGACTGGTGAAGTAGGGAGCGCTGGACGGGAACACCTGAGTAGACTGGTGAAGTAGGGAGCGCTGGACGGGAAAACACCTGAGTAGACTGGTGAAGTAGGGAGCGCTGGACGGGAACACCTGAGTAGTGGTGAAGTAGGGAGCGCTGGACGGGAACACCTGAGTAGACTGGTGAAGTAGGGAGCGCTGGACGGGAACACCTGAGTAGACTGGTGAAGTAGGGAGCGCTGGACGGGAACACCTGAGTAGACTGGTGAAGTAGGGAGCGCTGGACGGGAACACCTGAGTAGACTGGTGAAGTAGGGAGCGCTGGACGGGAACACCTGAGTAGACTGGTGAAGTAGGGAGCGCTGGACGGGAACACCTGAGTAGACTGGTGAAGTAGGGAGCGCTGGACGGGAACACCTGAGTAGACTGGTGAAGTAGGGAGCGCTGGACGGGAACACCTGAGTAGACTGGTGAAGTAGGGAGCGCTGGACGGGAACACCTGAGTAGTGGTGAAGTAGGGAGCGCTGGACGGGAACACCTGAGTAGACTGGTGAAGTAGGGAGCGCTGGACGGGAACACCTGAGTAGTGGTGAAGTAGGGAGCGCTGGACGGGAACACCTGAGTAGACTGGTGAAGTAGGGAGCGCTGGACGGGAACACCTGAGTAGACTGGTGAAGTATGGAGCGCTGGACGTGAACACCTGAGTAGACTGGTGAAGTATGGAGCGCTGGACGGGAACACCTGAGTAGACTGGTGAAGTAGGGAGCGCTGGACGGGAACACCTGAGTAGACTGGTGAAGTAGGGAGCGCTGGACGGGAACACCTGAGTAGACTGGTGAAGTAGGGAGCGCTGGACGGGAACACCTGAGTAGTGGTGAAGTAGGGAGCGCTGGATGGGAACACCTGAGTAGACTGGTGAAGTAGGGAGATCTGGACGGGAACACTGAGTAGTGGTGAAATAGGGAGCGCTGGACGGGAACACCTGAGTAGACTGGTGAAGTAGGGAGCGCTGGACGGGAACACCTGAGTAGTGGTGAAGTAGGGAGCGCTGGACGGGAACACCTGAGTAGACTGGTGAAGTAGGGAGCGCTGGACGGGAACACCTGAGTAGACTGGTGAAGTAGGGAGCGCTGGACGGGAACACCTGAGTAGACTGGTGAAGTAGGGAGCGCTGGACGGGAACACCTGAGTAGACTGGTGAAGTAGGGAGCGCTGGACGGGAACACCTGAGTAGTGGTGAAGTAGGGAGCGCTGGATGGGAACACCTGAGTAGACTGGTGAAGTAGGGAGATCTGGACGGGAACACTGAGTAGTGGTGAAATAGGGAGCGCTGGACGGGAACACCTGAGTAGACTGGTGAAGTAGGGAGCGCTGGACGGGAACACCTGAGTAGTGGTGAAGTAGGGAGCGCTGGACGGGAACACCTGAGTAGACTGGTGAAGTAGGGAGCGCTGGACGGGAACACCTGAGTAGACTGGTGAAGTAGGGAGCGCTGGACGGGAACACCTGAGTAGTGGTGAAATAGGGAGCGCTGGACGGGAACACCTGAGTAGTGGTGAAATAGGGAGCGCTGGACGGGAACACCTGAGTAGACTGGTGAAGTAGGGAGCGCTGGACGGGAACACCTGAGTAGACTGGTGAAGTAGGGAGCGCTGGACGGGAACACCTGAGTAGACTGGTGAAATAGGGAGCGCTGGACGGGAACACCTGAGTAGACTGGTGAAGTAGGGAGCGCTGGACGGGAACACCTGAGTAGACTGGTGAAGTAGGGAGCGCTGGACGGGAACACCTGAGTAGACTGGTGAAGTAGGGAGCGCTGGACGGGAACACCTGAGTAGTGGTGAAGTAGGGAGCGCTGGATGGGAACACCTGAGTAGACTGGTGAAGTAGGGAGCGCTGGACGGGAACACCTGAGTAGTGGTGAAGTAGGGAGCGCTGGACGGGAACAACTGAGTAGACTGGTGAAGTATGGAGCGCTGGACGGGAACACCTGACTAGACTGGTGAAGTAGGGAGCGCTGGACGGGAACACCTGAGTAGACTGGTGAAGTAGGGAGCGCTGGACGGGAACACCTGAGTAGACTGGTGAAGTAGGGAGCGCTGGACGGGAACACCTGAGTAGACTGGTGAAGTAGGGAGCGCTGGACGGGAACTCCTGAGTAGACTGGTGAAGTAGGGAGCGCTGGACGGGAACACCTGAGTAGACTGGTGAAGTAGGGAGCGCTGGGAAGGAACACCTGAGTAGACTGGTGAAGTAGGGAGCGCTGGACGGGAACACCTGAGTAGACTGGTGAAGTAGGGAGCGCTGGACGGGAACACCTGAGTAGACTGGTGAAGTAGGGAGCGCTGGACGGGAACACCTGAGTAGACTGGTGAAGTATGGAGCGCTGGACGGTAACACCTGAGTAGACTGGTGAAGTAGGGAGCGCTGGACGGGAACACCTGAGTAGTGGTGAAGTAGGGAGCGCTGGACGGGAACACCTGAGTAGTGGTGAAGTAGGGAGCGCTGGACGGGAACACCTGAGTAGACTGGTGAAGTAGGGAGCGCTGGACGGGAACACCTGAGTAGACTGGTGAAGTAGGGAGCGCTGGGAGGGAACACCTGAGTAGACTGGTGAAGTAGGGAGCGCTGGACGGGAACACCTGAGTAGACTGGTGAAGTAGGGAGCGCTGGACGGGAACACCTGAGTAGACTGGTGAAGTAGGGAGCGCTGGACGGGAACACCTGAGTAGACTGGTGAAGTAGGGAGCGCTGGACGGGAACACCTGAGTAGACTGGTGAAGTAGGGAGCGCTGGACGGGAACACCTGAGTAGACTGGTGAAGTAGGGAGCGCTGGACCGGAACACCTGAGTAGACTGGTGAAGTAGGGAGCGCTGGACGGGAACACCTGAGTAGACTGGTGAAGTAGGGAGCGCTGGACGGGAACACCTGAGTAGACTGGTGAAGTAGGGAGCGCTGGACGGGAACACCTGAGTAGACTGGTGAAGTAGGGAGCGCTGGACGGGAACACCTGAGTAGACTGGTGAAGTAGGGAGCGCTGGACGGGAACACCTGAGTAGACTGGTGAAGTAGGGAGCGCTGGACGGGAACACCTGAGTAGACTGGTGAAGTAGGGAGCGCTGGACGGGAACACCTGAGTAGACTGGTGAAGTAGGGAGCGCTGGACGGGAACACCTGAGTAGTGGTGAAGTAGGGAGCGCTGGATGGGAACACCTGAGTAGACTGGTGAAGTAGGGAGCGCTGGACGGGAACACCTGAGTAGACTGGTGAAGTAGGGAGCGCTGGACGGGAACACCTGAGTAGACTGGTGAAGTAGGGAGCGCTGGACGGGAACACCTGAGTAGTGGTGAAATAGGGAGCGCTGGACGGGAACACCTGAGTAGACTGGTGAAGTAGGGAGCGCTGGACGGGAACACCTGAGTAGACTGGTGAAGTAGGGAGCGCTGGACGGGAACACCTGAGTAGACTGGTGAAGTAGGGAGCGCTGGACGGGAACACCTGAGTAGACTGGTGAAGTAGGGAGCGCTGGACGGGAACACCTGAGTAGACTGGTGAAGTATGGAGCGCTGGACGGGAACACCTGAGTAGACTGGTGAAGTATGGAGCGCTGGACGGGAACACCTGAGTAGACTGGTGAAGTAGGGAGCGCTGGACGGGAACACCTGAGTAGACTGGTGAAGTAGGGAGCGCTGGACGGGAACACCTGAGTAGACTGGTGAAGTAGGGAGCGCTGGACGGGAACACCTGAGTAGACTGGTGAAGTAGGGAGCGCTGGACGGGAACACCTGAGTAGTGGTGAAGTAGGGAGCGCTGGATGGGAACACCTGAGTAGACTGGTGAAGTAGGGAGCGCTGGACGGGAACACCTGAGTAGACTGGTGAAGTAGGGAGATCTGGACGGGAACACTGAGTAGTGGTGAAATAGGGAGCGCTGGACGGGAACACCTGAGTAGACTGGTGAAGTAGGGAGCGCTGGACGGGAACACCTGAGTAGTGGTGAAGTAGGGAGCGCTGGACGGGAACACCTGAGTAGACTGGTGAAGTAGGGAGCGCTGGACGGGAACACCTGAGTAGACTGGTGAAGTAGGGAGCGCTGGACGGGAACACCTGAGTAGTGGTGAAATAGGGAGCGCTGGACGGGAACACCTGAGTAGTGGTGAAATAGGGAGCGCTGGACGGGAACACCTGAGTAGACTGGTGAAGTAGGGAGCGCTGGACGGGAACACCTGAGTAGACTGGTGAAGTAGGGAGCGCTGGACGGGAACACCTGAGTAGTGGTGAAGTAGGGAGCGCTGGACGGGAACACCTGAGTAGACTGGTGACGTAGGGAGCGCTGGACGGGAACACCTGAGTAGACTGGTGACGTAGGGAGCGCTGGACGGGAACACCTGAGTAGACTGGTGACGTAGGGAGCGCTGGACGGGAACACCTGAGTACTGGTGAAGTAGGGAGCGCTGGACGGGAACACCTGAGTAGACTGGTGAAGTAGGGAGCGCAGGACGGGAACACCTGAGTAGACTGGTGAAGTAGGGAGCGCTGGACGGGAACACCTGAGTAGACTGGTGAAGTAGGGAGCGCTGGACGGGAAAACACCTGAGTAGACTGGTGAAGTAGGGAGCGCTGGACGGGAACACCTGAGTAGTGGTGAAGTAGGGAGCGCTGGACGGGAACACCTGAGTAGACTGGTGAAGTAGGGAGCGCTGGACGGGAACACCTGAGTAGACTGGTGAAGTAGGGAGCGCTGGACGGGAACACCTGAGTAGACTGGTGAAGTAGGGAGCGCTGGACGGGAACACCTGAGTAGACTGGTGAAGTAGGGAGCGCTGGACGGGAACACCTGAGTAGACTGGTGAAGTAGGGAGCGCTGGACGGGAACACCTGAGTAGACTGGTGAAGTAGGGAGCGCTGGACGGGAACACCTGAGTAGACTGGTGAAGTAGGGAGCGCTGGACGGGAACACCTGAGTAGTGGTGAAGTAGGGAGCGCTGGACGGGAACACCTGAGTAGACTGGTGAAGTAGGGAGCGCTGGACGGGAACACCTGAGTAGACTGGTGAAGTAGGGAGCGCTGGACGGGAACACCTGAGTAGACTGGTGAAGTAGGGAGCGCTGGGAGGGAACACCTGAGTAGTGGTGAAATAGGGAGCGCTGGATGGGAACACCTGAGTAGACTGGTGAAGTAGGGAGCGCTGGACGGGAACACCTGAGTAGTGGTGAAGTAGGGAGCGCTGGACGGGAACAACTGAGTAGACTGGTGAAGTAGGGAGCGCTGGACGGGAACACCTGAGTAGACTGGTGAAGTAGGGAGCGCTGGACGGGAACACCTGAGTAGACTGGTGAAGTAGGGAGCGCTGGACGGGAACACCTGAGTAGACTGGTGAAGTAGGGAGCGCTGGACGGGAACACCTGAGTAGACTGGTGAAGTAGGGAGCGCTGGACGGGAACTCCTGAGTAGACTGGTGAAGTAGGGAGCGCTGGACGGGAACACCTGAGTAGACTGGTGAAGTAGGGAGCGCTGGGAAGGAACACCTGAGTAGACTGGTGAAGTAGGGAGCGCTGGACGGGAACACCTGAGTAGACTGGTGAAGTAGGGAGCGCTGGACGGGAACACCTGAGTAGACTGGTGAAGTAGGGAGCGCTGGACGGGAACACCTGAGTAGACTGGTGAAGTATGGAGCGCTGGACGGTAACACCTGAGTAGACTGGTGAAGTAGGGAGCGCTGGACGGGAACACCTGAGTAGTGGTGAAGTAGGGAGCGCTGGACGGGAACACCTGAGTAGTGGTGAAGTAGGGAGCGCTGGACGGGAACACCTGAGTAGACTGGTGAAGTAGGGAGCGCTGGACGGGAACACCTGAGTAGACTGGTGAAGTAGGGAGCGCTGGGAGGGAACACCTGAGTAGACTGGTGAAGTAGGGAGCGCTGGACGGGAACACCTGAGTAGACTGGTGAAGTAGGGAGCGCTGGACGGGAACACCTGAGTAGACTGGTGAAGTAGGGAGCGCTGGACGGGAACACCTGAGTAGACTGGTGAAGTAGGGAGCGCTGGACGGGAACACCTGAGTAGACTGGTGAAGTAGGGAGCGCTGGACGGGAACACCTGAGTAGACTGGTGAAGTAGGGAGCGCTGGACCGGAACACCTGAGTAGACTGGTGAAGTAGGGAGCGCTGGACGGGAACACCTGAGTAGACTGGTGAAGTAGGGAGCGCTGGACGGGAACACCTGAGTAGACTGGTGAAGTAGGGAGCGCTGGACGGGAACACCTGAGTAGACTGGTGAAGTAGGGAGCGCTGGACGGGAACACCTGAGTAGACTGGTGAAGTAGGGAGCGCTGGACGGGAACACCTGAGTAGACTGGTGAAGTAGGGAGCGCTGGACGGGAACACCTGAGTAGACTGGTGAAGTAGGGAGCGCTGGACGGGAACACCTGAGTAGTGGTGAAGTAGGGAGCGCTGGATGGGAACACCTGAGTAGACTGGTGAAGTAGGGAGCGCTGGACGGGAACACCTGAGTAGACTGGTGAAGTAGGGAGCGCTGGACGGGAACACCTGAGTAGACTGGTGAAGTAGGGAGCGCTGGACGGGAACACCTGAGTAGTGGTGAAATAGGGAGCGCTGGACGGGAACACCTGAGTAGTGGTGAAATAGGGAGCCCTGGACGGGAACACCTGAGTAGACTGGTGAAGTAGGGAGCGCTGGACGGGAACACCTGAGTAGACTGGTGAAGTAGGGAGCGCTGGACGGGAACACCTGAGTAGACTGGTGAAGTAGGGAGCGCTGGACGGGAACACCTGAGTAGACTGGTGAAGTAGGGAGCGCTGGACGGGAACACCTGAGTAGACTGGTGAAGTATGGAGCGCTGGACGGGAACACCTGAGTAGACTGGTGAAGTATGGAGCGCTGGACGGGAACACCTGAGTAGACTGGTGAAGTAGGGAGCGCTGGACGGGAACACCTGAGTAGACTGGTGAAGTAGGGAGCGCTGGACGGGAACACCTGAGTAGACTGGTGAAGTAGGGAGCGCTGGACGGGAACACCTGAGTAGACTGGTGAAGTAGGGAGCGCTGGACGGGAACACCTGAGTAGTGGTGAAGTAGGGAGCGCTGGATGGGAACACCTGAGTAGACTGGTGAAGTAGGGAGCGCTGGACGGGAACACCTGAGTAGACTGGTGAAGTAGGGAGATCTGGACGGGAACACTGAGTAGTGGTGAAATAGGGAGCGCTGGACGGGAACACCTGAGTAGACTGGTGAAGTAGGGAGCGCTGGACGGGAACACCTGAGTAGTGGTGAAGTAGGGAGCGCTGGACGGGAACACCTGAGTAGACTGGTGAAGTAGGGAGCGCTGGACGGGAACACCTGAGTAGACTGGTGAAGTAGGGAGCGCTGGACGGGAACACCTGAGTAGTGGTGAAATAGGGAGCGCTGGACGGGAACACCTGAGTAGTGGTGAAATAGGGAGCGCTGGACGGGAACACCTGAGTAGACTGGTGAAGTAGGGAGCGCTGGACGGGAACACCTGAGTAGACTGGTGAAGTAGGGAGCGCTGGACGGGAACACCTGAGTAGACTGGTGAAGTAGGGAGCGCTGGACGGGAACACCTGAGTAGTGGTGAAGTAGGGAGCGCTGGATGGGAACACCTGAGTAGACTGGTGAAGTAGGGAGCGCTGGACGGGAACACCTGAGTAGACTGGTGAAGTAGGGAGATCTGGACGGGAACACTGAGTAGTGGTGAAATAGGGAGCGCTGGACGGGAACACCTGAGTAGACTGGTGAAGTAGGGAGCGCTGGACGGGAACACCTGAGTAGTGGTGAAGTAGGGAGCGCTGGACGGGAACACCTGAGTAGACTGGTGAAGTAGGGAGCGCTGGACGGGAACACCTGAGTAGACTGGTGAAGTAGGGAGCGCTGGACGGGAACACCTGAGTAGACTGGTGAAGTAGGGAGCGCTGGACCGGAACACCTGAGTAGACTGGTGAAGTAGGGAGCGCTGGACCGGAACACCTGAGTAGACTGGTGAAGTAGAGAGCGCTGGACGGGAACACCTGAGTAGACTGGTGAAGTAGGGAGCGCTGGACGGGAACACCTGAGTAGACTGGTGAAGTAGGGAGATCTGGACGGGAACACTGAGTAGTGGTGAAATAGGGAGCGCTGGACGGGAACACCTGAGTAGACTGGTGAAGTAGGGAGCGCTGGACGGGAACACCTGAGTAGACTGGTGAAGTAGGGAGCGCTGGACGGGAACACCTGAGTAGACTGGTGAAGTAGGGAGCGCTGGGAAGGAACACCTGAGTAGACTGGTGAAGTAGGGAGCGCTGGACGGGAACACCTGAGTAGTGGTGAAGTAGGGAGCGCTGGACGGGAACACCTGAGTAGACTGGTGAAGTAGGGAGCGCTGGACGGGAACACCTGAGTAGACTGGTGAAGTAGGGAGCGCTGGACGGGAACACCTGAGTAGTGGTGAAATAGGGAGCGCTGGACGGGAACACCTGAGTAGTGGTGAAATAGCGAGCGCTGGACGGGAACACCTGAGTAGACTGGTGAAGTAGGGAGCGCTGGACGGGAACACCTGAGTAGACTGGTGAAGTAGGGAGCGCTGGACGGGAACACCTGAGTAGACTGGTGAAGTAGGGAGCGCTGGACGGGAACACCTGAGTAGACTGGTGAAGTAGGGAGCGCTGGACGGGAACACCTGAGTAGACTGGTGAAGTAGGGAGCGCTGGACGGGAACACCTGAGTAGACTGGTGAAGTAGGGAGCGCTGGACGGGAACACCTGAGTAGACTGGTGAAGTAGGGAGCGCTGGACGGGAACACCTGAGTACTGGTGAAGTAGGGAGCGCTGGACGGGAACACCTGAGTAGACTGGTGAAGTAGGGAGCGCTGGACGGGAACACCTGAGTAGACTGGTGAAGTAGGGAGCGCTGGACGGGAACACCTGAGTAGTGGTGAAGTAGGGAGCGCTGGACGGGAACACCTGAGTAGACTGGTGAAGTAGGGAGCGCTGGACGGGAACACCTGAGTAGACTGGTGAAGTAGGGAGCGCTGGACGGGAACACATGAGTAGACTGGTGAAGTAGGGAGGGAACATTTTAGTGGTAAAGTAGGGAGCACTGGATGGGAACACTTGAGTAGACTGGTGAAGTAGAGAGCGCTGAGAGGGAACACTTGTGTAGACTGGTGAAGTAGGGAGGGAACATCTGAATAGACGGATGCAGCCCCCCTCCTGTAGATCGTGCCATACAGCCCCACTCCTGTAGATAGCACCATACAGCCCCAACCCCCCCCCCCCCCTCCCAAAAAAAAGCCATAGCTGCTCCACCTGGTGTATGGGGCCCTTGACAGCTGGCGGCACGGGCCCCCCTCATGCCGCGGGCCCCGTAGTAGTCGCTATGGCTGTTACAGTGGTAGATACACCACTGGTTGTGACAGTTTGCTCACGCCATGGATCCCACTGGTCAATCCAAGACGACAGTCCAGGCAATGCAAGTGGACATGCGAGATCTCCGATCACGCCAGGATCAGCTTCTGAAAGTGGTCACTTCTATTGCCACATGCCTGGTCCTTCGTTCTGTAGCTCCCCTGACTACCTCTCAAGTTGCTGCTCCACCTACTCCTCCATCCGTCATAACACCAGTCAGTTCTGGGGCCAGATTTTCATTGCCACTTCCACTGATTATCCTCTATTATCTACACTGATCACAAGAATCTCACTTAGGTTTGTTCACATCTGCGTCAGGTATCCGTTCCGACTGAGCTTTCCATCGTAACGGAGCCCTGTCTGACAAACTGAAACCCTAGGTTTCCGTTTCCATCACCATTAAATTCAATGCTGATGGATCCGGTGCCAAGGGTTCCGTCGCTTTGACGGAATGAATACCATAGTAGACTACGGTATTCATTTGGTTAAAACGACGGAACCCTTGCACGATGGAGACAAACTGAAACCATTGGCACCGGCTCCGTCACCATTGAAATCAATGGTGATGAAAATGGAAACCTACGGTTTAAGTTTGTGTCAGTCGGTGCTGCGTTCCATCGGAACAGAGTGCTGACGCAGATGTGAACATAGCCTTACTTATCGTTTGCACAACACCTGAACTCTCGTCAAGCCAATGGTCACTATACTTTGCCAGATTCAAATTCCTACTCCATTTCCGTCCCGCTGATAAAAATGTAAAGGCTGATATCTAATTTCCAGGATTCTTCCAGTTAACCCTCTGCAAAGTAAAGACACCCCTCCTGGGAAAATTTGTGTTCGTCCTATTGAGAGGAAGAAAATTCTCATCTGGGGGTCCTAATTCCAAGCTGGCAGGTCATTCAGGTATTCGTAAGACTATCTTTCACCACTACTGGTGGCCCAGGTTGCCTAAGGGTATGTTCACACGGCCTATTTACGGACGTAAATCGTGCGTTTTTGCCCCGAATTACGCCCGAAAATAGCGCCTCAATAGCGCTGACAAACATCTGCCCATTGAAAGCAATGGGCAGACGTTTGTCTGTTCACACGAGGCGTATATTTACGCGCCGCTGTCAAATGACGGCGCGTAAATAGACGCCCGCGTAGAAGAAGTGACCTGTCACTTCTTTGGCCGTAATTGGAGCCGCTATTCATTGACTCCAATGAATAGCAGCGCTAATTACGGCCGTAATTGACGCGGCGTTCAAGCGCCTGCACATGCCGGTACGGCTGAAATTACGGGGATGTTTTCAGGCTGAAACATCCCCGTAATTTCAGCCGTTACGGACCCCCGCCGTGTGAACATACCCTAAAGATGTTGTGGACTATGTCTCTTTGTGTATCAACTGTGCCTAAAACAAAACTACTCATTCCAAGCCTGTGGGCCTACTCCAACCTCTGCCTGTTCCTGATGCTCCCTGGCAACATATTGCCCTTGATTTTATTACAGATCTTCATTCCTCTGCTGGAGCTACCACCATCTGGGTCGTGGTGGATTGGTCCTCCAAGATGGCACATTTCGATCCTCTGCCTGGTCTTCCCTCATCTCCTTGCCTGGCAATTCTATTCAGCATATTTTTTGTGTGCACGGATTGCCCCTCCATATCGTGTCTGGTCAGGGCGTGCAATTCACATCCAAGTTCTGGAGAGCCCTGTGTAAGCTGGATGGGAAACTGGACTTTTCATCTGCATATCACCTGCAATCCAACGGCCAAGTTGAAAGACTTAACCAAGTGCTTGAGAATGATCTTCGCCGTTTTGTATCTGCTCAACACGACAACCGGGCCGAATTCTCTTACAATAATACAACAATGAGTGAATCTATTTTTTCATTGTTTACAGCCAACATGCACGTGTCCCTCTTCCTGCACCTGCTGCAAGTGCCTGCAGCTAATGTTTCTTTTGGGAGTATTCTTCAGATCTGTCAGCAAGCCAAGTCTGCGATCCTGCAGGCAGTAAATCGTATGAAGAAATATGCCGATAAGAAGAGAGAACCTCCTCCTCAGAGTTAAGGTCTGGTTATGTTCTAAAAACATTCACCTGAAAATTCGCTCCTAGATTTCTTGGTCCCTTTGAAGTCCTTCAGCAGATCAATTCTGTGCCATACAAGCGTCTTCTACCTCCTACTCAGAGTTCCCAATTCCCTCCATGTGTCCCTCCTGAAGCCTGTGGTCCTCAACCGATACAGTAAGTCTCCTGGTTCTTCTACTGCACCCACAGGTTCTGGTGATATGTTTGAAGTCAAGGAGATCCTGGATTTCAAGAAGTTTAGATGGAGAACCTTTTATCTGGTGGACTGGAAGGGTTTTGGTCCTGAAGAGAGGTTCTGTGAACCAAAGAAGATTGCTGCTCCCACTCTCATCAGAAGATTCCTATGCTCGGGACCTAAGAAGAGGGGCGTAAGGGGAGGTACTTTAATGCCCGCGGTCATTGACTGTGTATCATCGCTGGTGTCTCCCTACTCCGGGACGCTGCTGCACTCTACTCTGTCTGCTCCGGACTGTGCCTGTAGGGCGCGCACTGGTACAGGTTCTTAAAGTGCCAGCATGTGCATTAGTAAAGGGTCACCAGCCTATCCCTGGACAATTTAAGGAACCCTTCCCATTAGTCCAATGCCTGAGCAATGTTGTAACTAACCTTGTGTAAGTCTGCAAAGATTCCATAGTCTGTTCCTGTATCCTCTGTCCGTGACTACTTCAGTAACCGTGACAAGTACAATAATCCGGCACAAGCCCGCTTCCGATAACCTGGCACAAGCCAGCTTCCAGCTATCCGGCACCAACCTGCCATCCAGGTACCCTTGACCTAGTGACTGATATAGATTTGTTTGGCCAGCTGCTACTCTGTTACGGCGGAGTGGCCCCACATTCCCCATGCTTGTGAAATCTATACATGTTAATACGATGACCTCTAATACGTCTTTTTTTCTAGCTGAACAAGTCCAGTTTTTCTAGCCTTTCGTTGTAAGGGACATCTCCTATCTCATTTATTAATCTTGTCGCCCGCGTTTAAACCCTCTCCAGTTCTACATCCTTTTTACAATTTGGAGCCCAAAATTGAATTTTATGTTAGGCTTTACAAGGGATTTATAGAGGGGTTTTATTACATTTATAGAGGGGTCACATCTGGGGAGGGTCGGTATGTGTACAGCCTGTGAGGAGGGCGCTGTGTGTGTGGGGAGGTGTCACTGTCTTTTGTAGCATCCATGGCCGCGGACCGTCGGGTCTACTCACATGGCAGCCGCAGCCATGGATCTGTGAGCGCTGGCTTGCATCTCCTCTCCAGAAGACGCCAGCGCTTACTTCCGGTCCACTGTGTCCCGTAGGGTTCCTGGCCTTAAAGGGCCAGCGCGCGCACAGGAGGAAATCATCATCTTTAACTGCCCATGATTTCCTGGACTATAAGGGCCCTGTCCCTTTACTCCTTGCCTGAGCGTTGTTAGTGTATCCCATGTGAGTCTTAGCAAATGGTTATCCTGTGCCCTGCCACCTGTATCCCGTGCTGTGTTCTTGTTCCTGAGCTTATTAGTGTTGGAGTCTTGTCCTACTGCACCTCTGCCACATCCAGTGTTATCCGCCACATCTGGCGCAACCTGTTGCACCCACCTCCATCTGTGCTGAAGCCTCGGCCACTGTCTGGACTACTTCAAGTACCCTTGTGTTACGAACTGCTATAGACTTTTGCATAGACTGAGTAGGCCAGCTGCCCCTCCGCTCCAGCGGCCTGAGTGGGTCCGCATACCCTGTGACCGTGACATCTTTATTGTATTGCTAGGCTCTTGGAGGTAACTGGAGCTTGGGCCACCACAGTATATGAGCTCTGAGGGCATCTATCACCTATATTGGCACTAGGACACTGCGTACTGCTGTCTGACACTTGTCCCCAGGGACATGCCAACACTTGGCGCTACAATGCTCTACTTTGAATGGATTTACGCCCTCAGTCCAGACCTGCGCGGTCACCACATCAGCTTCAGCCCACTATTAAGGAGAGTGCCCCCGCAGTGATAGAAGAGACAATGACAACGTTTTAAAGTTTTATTTCCAAAGTGCATTAGTTCAGTGAGAGTTAAATTAACTTAAAACAGCAAACGGCATCAAATGCAAAAAAATAAAGCGCAACCCAGTGTAGTGACGAGAAGAGTGCAAAGCGGTAAACGCAGGGCCATCTGCCAAACAATGGGTGGAGGGCAATACTCGGTGACTGCCATCTATGTCTGCAGTAAAGACAGACTCCGGCAGCTTCTGGGGCAATCTTCTTTTAGCCAAAAACAGAAGTGGATCATAAAGGGAGGCAAGGTATGAAGGGAAAAAGTATAAAGGAAGAAGCAGGAAGGACTGATACGTTTCCTTTTTTTAGATCCAGCGTTGCCCCAGAAACTGCCCATTGTTCCCGTCTTTTGGGATTCTCCAGCAGAGCGGAGGCTAGCGGCCATTAGAGACCCCTTTTTATCTACCTCCTAGGTTCTGTCTTACTACCTGTGAATCAAAACTGCCTGATATTAGGTTGAACTTGGATCTAAATAGCCCACAGCTGGCAATACAATACAGATTTTAGATGGCCATTTTCTTTACCACTCGTAATTTATGGTTGGTCTGTGAAAGTTGTTGAACCAACTCAATCTGGGCAGGGCTACTAATGATGGGATGCAGATCTATAATTGATCAGGAATTTCAGTATTGACTAAGACTGCAATCCACAACATTGAATAAATCCAACATGGCAACCCCATTTTTCCACAATTAATGTATCTTCCTTTAGTTGGCGTCAGTCAAGCTTGTTCATGGGGGTAATAGTTGGCAAAAAATTGTCTGAATTGGCCATCTAAAATATATGATGTATGGCCGGCTGTACTCCTAGAGAAAACAAATTAAATATTAATTTAATTAGATTTTAGCAGACATCGGATTGGCTGCTTCTTATCTTCACCTGATGTGCCTTACTGACCCTCTCCACACTCTGATCTCAAAACACCCCCTGCTGGTGTCCGGTTACTGGTAAGAACTGGTATTATCCTATAACTACTTTCCATTGTCTTGGCACAAGGAGGTTCAGAGGGAAAAATGGGATCAAAACACTGCAAAGTCATAATAAGATGGAAAACTGGAGAGGATGATGGTGACATGGAGCGGATTATGGGATGAAATGACAAGAATTCCTCACAGGACAGTCTCCAATGTAACAGCGAACGTCATAAGTAGAGAAAGTCCCAGAAGACAAGGTCACGCAACGGTGAGAACTATAGGAGTGCTTAACGAACACGAGAAACTCTTCCCAATTCCACCAGCTCCTGACCATGAATGTCGCCTCACCCTAGCGGGCAATCATCTCTATGACATACTGCAGACTGGTGGAGAAGCAGGAAACTGGGGAAACTTCTAGTACTTCTTGTGGGGATCACGAAGCTTGTGGCGATAGTCCCCCTGTCTTCTCTCTTCTTCGTCATCATGTTTGTGGGGGAAGTTGCCATGCTTTTCCTTGTTTTCTTTTTGCTTGTGATGTTTTGTGTCGTGCTTATGGTGGTCTTTGTCATACTTGTGGTGGTAGTCCCCATCTCTGTTTTTCTCTTCCTTATACTCATGGTGGTCTTTGTCATACTTGAGGTGGTAGTCCCTATTTCTGTCCTGGTCTTTTTCCTGCTTGTGGTGACGTGTGTCAGGTTTGTGATGGTAGTCCCTATCCCTGTCCTTACCTTCCTGATTGTGATGGTCTTTATCATACTCGTGGTGGTACTCTCTATTTCTGTCTTTGTCTTTTTCCTGCTTGTGGTGACGTGTTTCAGGCTCGTGGTAGGTCCTTTCTCTGTCCTTGTCTTCTTCCTGATTGTGGGGGTCTTTGTCATACTTGTGGCGGTAGTCCCTATCTCTGTTTTTCTCTTCCTTATACTCATGGTGGTCTTTGTCATACTTAAGGGGGTACTCCCTATTTCTGTCCTTGTCTTTTTCCTGCTTGTGGTGACGTGTGTCAGGCTTGTAGTGGTAGTCCCTATCTCTGTCCTTGCCTTCATCCCGATTGTGGTGATTTTTGTCATACTTGGGGTGGTATTCCCTATCTCTGTTCTTGTTTTCTTCCTGATTGTGGTGGTCTTTGTCATACTTGTGGTGGTAGGCCGCATCCCTGTCTTCTTCATACTTATGACGGTAATTTTTACGTTTGTCATTGCCATGTTTTGGCGGGTAGTTCTCATTCTTGTCCTCGGCTTTATCATGCTCGTTGTGGTAGTTTCTGCGTCTTTCCTTGTCTTCGTGCTTGTGGTAGTAAATCTTTGATGGGTTTTGTTGAGTGGATCCTTCATACTCAAAGACGTCAGCTTGCCTATGTCCATGGTGACCATCTTTCCAGGGTTCATGATTAGGAGACCACTCGTGGTGGTGGTGGCTCCCATGACTGAGAGGACTGGTAACTTTTGTCGTCGCCATCTTTCTTGTGTTTCTTTGAATAATCTTTGTGTTCTTTTTGGAATGAAGGCTCTACGTCTTCCTTGTATTTATCAGATTTCTTATTGATAGACTTTTGCTGCTTGTATTTATTGTGATTTCTCGTGTGATAGTTTTGATTGTCGAGGTGCTGCTTCTGCCACTTTCCATCTTTCTGATGTTTTTTATATTGTTGATGAAAATGGTGATCATTGTGGTGGTGTTCTCCAGCTTCTCCACCAGACTTCGCGTGAGGATATTTGGGCTTCTCAAAATGGTGCCCATTCTTGTCATGGTCTTTGTCCTTAGGTGATCTGTGATGAGTTTTGGGATTGCATTTGTCTTCATTCTCATATTGGTGGTCAGATTCTTCTTTATACTGAGTGTTTGGAGACCAAGATTTAGGGGTTTCATGTTTCTTGTGCTTCTTTACAGAAAGGTTGAAGCCATGGGAGTCAGTCTTGAAGGGATTGTCGTTCATGGGATGTCTGTCATCTGATTGATTGTTGCCCATGTCATAAGTCTTCTCCAGTTTTCCAGAGTGTTTGTGGTACTTGTTGATCTTCTGCTGCTCGTCCTTCTTGGCAAATCTACAAGAGGAATTAAGACCTGGAACATGTTATTAGAGGAAGTGCCAATAACAGGTCATAGGTAATCCAATCAGCGACACAAAGCTATTACTAATCAGATAATAAACTAGTACTACGAGCCTTCATCTAATGTTACCTCACAAGAATGGACTAAAGAAACATGAGCAGATATAATAAAGGGAATGCCACGGACGGCTGAAGAACTAATGTGGACGGGAAATCAGACAGTCTCTGGGAGGACAATGCTACGGAGATCTAGACTTTAGATCAAGGTGACTATAAAGGGGTTAATTACACAACATGAATGAGCGGTGTACATCCAGATGACGGATACACAGGACGCTAAAGGCTGGACCCAGAGTGGTCGATGTAGAATCATTCTAGCCGGAACTTATTGGAAATTGCCCTTCAACAACTTTTTCTTGCATCTAAATGGTTCCAAAAATCTGCTGATTAGTTATTCAAAATCCAACTATATAGCAGTCAAGAGTTGTTTTTTTTTTCAAATACAGTGCTCCAAATCTCCTGCATAGTTAAATAAGGTTGTCTACCTGCAGCAACCACTAAAGGGAGCTTAGTGGAGACTAGGGGCTAGGGAATAATGCAATTATCGCCCCTAGTGGTGGCTGCAGGTAGCTAGGATATTAAAATGCAAATCTATAGCTATGCAATGGATTTGAATCTCTGTATCAGAAAAACTGGGCTCTGACCGCTATTAAGAAAGTATTCAGTACAGAATTGTGGACCTAAAATGACCGGACTATGAACAGCTGAGCATGATTTGACCGTTGGCAAAGAAGAACACAATGTTGGGGTGTGAGGAGAACAGACTCACCTTTTCTTTGTGGCAGCTTCTCCAAAGATGCTGATGTAGACATCTCTCTCAAAGTCATCCACCAGGTCATCATTTCCAGTCTCTTTTCTGGCTAGATCTTCCAGAAAATCCTCCACATCATCCACAAAGTCTTTAAAGCGGATCTTATGGTGGGAAAAGAACGGCCCCTCAAAGAAGCCATCAAGAAGAGGCGTAAGCTCAGGGAGGTGCTCTGACAGCTGTGACTTGGCCAGGTAACTCAGCAGGAACTCCTCAAATTGCTTCCTCTGCACAGGCTTCAGCTCCACATTAAACAGGTCTACGCCATCCTTCCGAGCGCAGTCTTCCAGGCCAGAGCATCCTTCAGGAACCCGATACTGATGGTCTGAGAGCTTCTTCCAGAACTTGTTGTGGTCATGGTGCCGATGAGCTTTACTTTTCTCGTTTTCCTCCCTTTTCTTGTGACTATCAGTAAAGTCCTTCTGCCCCTTCCGAGGATGGAATACCTCCCCCGCTTCAACCTTATGATGATGCGTCTTCTCTTTCCAGCTTCGCTCAGAGTTTTCATGATGGTGGTGTGCGGAGTCTCTGCCCTTGCTCTTCCAGGTCTCTGTCTCCTCTGGGGTCGCTGCCCCAGCTTTCTCTCCCTCCCAGTGACTATGCTTCTTGTCACGCCAGTGCTTTTCCTCTTGCTTTTTGCTCCTCCACTCTTCGTGCTGTGCCTCCATCCATCGCTTGCCGTGCTCCTTGCCATGCTTGTAATGCACTTTTTTGAAGTCTCCTCCTTGAGTGGAGATGTTTGAGTCCTTGCTGGGCTTGTCTGCCCTCTTCCACTCCTTATGACCATGCTCCCTTCTTTCTTCTCCCACCTGCTCTTTCCTTCTCTGCGCGTGTTCCACATACTTCTTCTCCCACGTTTCAGACCTTTGAGCCTCCATGGCCAGCCTGCTGCTCACTTCTGAGAGATTTCCTTGGAGTAATTTCTCGTCCTCCTCTCCAGTGCTTTTTGGCACTAGATTTTCTAGATCTTGTCTGATGGAGGCCACCAACAACCGCTGCTTATCCAGTTCCTGTCGGAGCATTTGGGACTCCGCCACTAGGGTCTCCTTCTGAGCCAAGAAGCTTTCAATCTGTTTCCTTAAGGCATCCAGGTCCACTTTCAGCTGGGAGTTCTCCAACACCAAAGCCTCCTTCTCCCCACTGCTGGTCTCAAAAACTTCCAGCTTCTCCTGTACATTCTGCAGTTCCTCCTTAGCAGACAAGTGTGCAGTCTCTTCTTTCAGGAGGGCATCCTTCAGTCGGACGTTCTCTTCTGCCAGTCCTGGAGTGCCCTTCTCCCCATCACTGACAGACAGCAGAGCTCCTAACTCTTCTTTCTGCGCCTAGAATGACCGGAGAATGGAAGACTGAACATTATGTCACGCACACTCTACCCAGGGTACACCAGTCCACACAATTACTAGCCTCCCCCGTGGTCTCCCCCTCACCGATACCATGGGTCCCCTATTAATCATATGCACAACTCCCCAATAGCTGTGGTACCGTGAGAACGTAACACTATTCACGAGCACTGTAATCACGGAGGGCGCCTGCTGATGAGTGCACCGTTCCAATGGAAAACTAGATCTCCTATAATGTTATACAGCTCAGTGCAATGTGTTACAGGGTGTAAAGCAAGTGATTCGGAGGGAGATATCGCCGCCCCGGCCTGGGTCCATCAGTATGTCTATAGTGCGAGGTCTCATATTTGCTCTACATAAGGAACCGTGCAGTAAGGGAATTTGGTGACCTGAAGCTTGGCCTGCATGTGCCGAATCTCCTGGTTTTCCTTGGCAACTTTGTCTAGGAGGCCGCTCATGACCTGCAAGCTGCTCGGATCCCCCGTGAACTGGTCCGCGTGCTGCTCAATCCACTCCTGGCCGGAAACAAGGGATGAAAACCAGTTAGACAGAAGCTGCTAGTGAGACGTACTAAAAATATGTACCCCCCCCCCCCCACGCCAAACATGAATATAGGGGTCCCACAGACAGGCTGGCACCTACACACAGACACACAACATTCGCTGCAATGTATGGAGAGTGCTCACCTGAATGTCGGAGATGACTTGTGGCGGCTGCTTGTCTCCTCCATTCACGCTGCGTGACACTACAGTCTGAGGACGATCTGGGTTGGAGAAAGACTCCGTTCAGGGATGTGCACGTTCCATATACTCCCCTACACCCACTATATGGAGAGAAAACTGAACTCACCGTCATCATTGTTGAAGCTGCTGCCTGTGGAGAGAGTGGAGACCATTAGCTCCAGATGTCTACACTGACCAATCAGCCCCCTGACCTCTATTATATGTCCTGGGTCTGGGCTAGGATAGCTCTATGAGGGATAGGGGCTATAAATGCATAACATCCATAGTTGTGAGGCAGCCAGCAGCGGGCGCTCCCATCACAACTCACCTGAGAAGACCAGAAGGCCGACGCAGATGAGGCCGACGGCTGCGATGACCAATGTGTTGAGGTTCAGAGAGGATCCAGCGTCTGTGTCCTGCTGTACGCCCCCTCCGATGCTGGGACCAATACTGACAGGAGGAGCCCCTCGGCCCACGCGCTTCCTGAGACCCTCCACATCATCCTCACTACTGGAGCAGCTTACTTCCTCCAGGTCCCCCCCTGTGGAGGCAAAATTATGGAGGGTATGTGTGACATGGAGGCATAGCACATAGACGTCACTAGCCAGAGTCACACGGGATGATAAATAAGTGGGGGAAGTCTCTCAGCAGAAGCCCGGGGGCCACACAGACCATGCAGCAGTAAGCCTTGTGTCAGTAGGAGGCTGCACAAGCTTATTCTATCAATGACCGCCATCCATGAGTGAGGAGCCGATGAGCAGTCCACTAGACATGCAGCAAGCGGACACCACACAGCACCTGTTCCATTAGCCGAGCGCAGGCCCCAGGTCCTCAGGCCACCCAGTGACAAGGGCTCAGGGAGGAGCTGTGCTAGTTTCTGAAAATAACTCTCTTCAAGACAAGAAGAAGAAGATAGAGGGGGCGAGGTTACAGGCCGAGATATTATAATAAAGAGCGTGCCGGTCCATGCACTGATCAGAGGGCCGTGCTCAGCGCCCTACACTACTCACCCACTCTGCTGGGACCTGTCGAGCTCTCCGTACCAGGAACTGGCCCCTGTTCTTCACCCGGCCTCCCAGGCTCCTCAGTGTTCAGCTGCTCCTCATGTGTAGGGCCCTCACTGAATTCCTGGGACACAGAATCGCCTTACATTAACCTCCAGAACCACAAACCACATGGCCGCCATCACAGCTTCCAAAGGTCAGCCAGCTGTTGCGGGGTCTGTCCCGCTGGAGTCTGATTAGAAAGTCTTACCGTGTCATGCTTTACATCTGGCGGCTGGACGGTCTCCTCACAGTCAGGGGGAGTCACAGGTTCTGACCCTGTAATCACAGACATACGGGTTCGGATGAGACTCCTGCACAGCAACAGAACAGACTTGTCCCCCTCCAGGACTCCTCACCTGTTACTCCGGCCTCTTCTGCTTTATCCTGCGCCGCTCCCACCGTCTCCACCGGGAAACTCTGTGCAGAAACAGATCACAATCAGCCACAATGTGAGCGCCCATCAGGAAGGGGGAGGGTTGAATGCAGGACGTCTCCCGAGGGCCCGAGCATAGCGACCACTGTATCCCGCTGCACTGCCGCCCGCACAGGATAACCTGTCTCCTAATGGGGAAGCAGGACCACCCTCCAGTAATGATCTAAAAGGGAGAGGCCTGTCAAGACCTCAAGGGGAGAGTAACCCCACAGTCCAGAGTGGGAGCGTTATCAGTCACACATATGATGTAATGTCTCTGGAGGATATAATAGTGCTGGAGTGATATAAGAGGAGCGGCTGATATCAGTCACATATGATGTAATGTCTCTGGAGGATATAATAGTACTGGAGTGATATAAGAGGAGCGGCTGATATCAGTCACACATATGATGTAATGTCTGGAGGATATAATAGTGCTGGAGTGATATAAGAGGAGCGGCTGATATCAGTCACATATGATGTAATGTCTCTGGAGGATATAATAGTGCTGGAGTGATATAAGAGGAGCGGCTGATATCAGTCACACATATGATGTAAGGTCTCTGGAGGATATAATAGTACTGGAGTGATATAAGAGGAGCAGCTGATATCAGTCACATATATGATGTAATGTCTCTGGAGGATATAATAGTGCTGGAGTGATATAAGAAGAGTGGCTGATATCAGTCACACATATGATGTAATGTCTGGAGGATATAATAGTACTGGAGTGATATAAGAGGAGCGGCTGATATCAGTCACATATGATGTAATGTCTCTGTAGGATATAATAGTACTGGAGTGTTATAAGAGGAGCGGCTGATATCTGTCACATATGATGTAATGTCTCTGGAGGATATAATAGTGCTGGAGTGATATAAGAGGAGTGGCTGATATCAGTCACACATGATGTAATGTCTGGTGGATATAATAGTACTGGAGTGTTATAAGAGGAGCGGCTGATATCAGTCACACATATGATGTAATGTCTCTGGAGGATATAATAGTACTGGAGTGATATAAGAGGAGCGGCTGATATCAGTCACATATGATGTAATGTCTCTGGAGGATATAATAGTACTGGAGTGATATAAGAGGAGCGGCTGATATCAGTCATATATGATGTAATAGTGCTGGAGGATATAATAGTGCTGGAGTGATATAAGAGGAGCGGCTGATATCAGTCACATATATGATGTAATGTCTCTGGAGGATATAATAGTGCTGGAGTGTTATAAGAGGAGCGGCTGATATCAGTCACATATGATGTAATGTCTCTGGAGGATATAATAGTACTGGAGTGATATAAGAGGAGCGGCTGATATCAGTCACATATGATGTAATGTCTCTGGAGGATATAATAGTACTGGAGTGTTATAAGAGGAGCGGCTGATATCAGTCACATATATGATGTTATGTCTCTGGAGGATATAATAGTACTGGAGTGTTATAAGAGGAGCGGCTGATATCAGTCACACATATGATGTAATGTCTCTGGAGGATATAATAGTACTGGAGTGTTATAAGAGGAGCTGCTGATATCAGTCACATATGATGTAATGTCTCTGGAGGATATAATAGTACTGGAGTGATATAAGAGGAGCGGCTGATATCAGTCACACATATGATGTAATGTCTGGAGGATATAATAGTGCTGGAGTGATATAAGAGGAGCGGCTGATATCAGTCACACATATGATGTAATGTCTCTGTAGGATATAATAGTACTGGAGTGTTATAAGAGGAGCGGCTGATATCTGTCACATATGATGTAATGTCTCTGGAGGATATAATAGTGCTGGAGTGATATAAGAGGAGTGGCTGATATCAGTCACACATGATGTAATGTCTGGTGGATATAATAGTACTGGAGTGTTATAAGAGGAGCGGCTGATATCAGTCACACATATGATGTAATGTCTCTGGAGGATATAATAGTACTGGAGTGATATAAGAGGAGCGGCTGATATCAGTCACATATGATGTAATGTCTGGTGGATATAATAGTACTGGAGTGTTATAAGAGGAGCGGCTGATATCAGTCACACATATGATGTAATGTCTCTGGAGGATATAATAGTACTGGAGTGATATAAGAGGAGCGGCTGATATCAGTCACATATGATGTAATGTCTCTGGAGGATATAATAGTACTGGAGTGATATAAGAGGAGCGGCTGATATCAGTCATATATGATGTAATAGTGCTGGAGGATATAATAGTGCTGGAGTGATATAAGAGGAGCGGCTGATATCAGTCACATATATGATGTAATGTCTCTGGAGGATATAATAGTGCTGGAGTGTTATAAGAGGAGCGGCTGATATCAGTCACATATGATGTAATGTCTCTGGAGGATATAATAGTACTGGAGTGATATAAGAGGAGCGGCTGATATCAGTCACATATGATGTAATGTCTCTGGAGGATATAATAGTACTGGAGTGTTATAAGAGGAGCGGCTGATATCAGTCACATATATGATGTTATGTCTCTGGAGGATATAATAGTACTGGAGTGTTATAAGAGGAGCGGCTGATATCAGTCACACATATGATGTAATGTCTCTGGAGGATATAATAGTACTGGAGTGTTATAAGAGGAGCTGCTGATATCAGTCACATATGATGTAATGTCTCTGGAGGATATAATAGTACTGGAGTGATATAAGAGGAGCGGCTGATATCAGTCACACATATGATGTAATGTCTGGAGGATATAATAGTGCTGGAGTGATATAAGAGGAGCGGCTGATATCAGTCACACATATGATGTAATGTCTCTGGAGGATATAATAGTGCTGGAGTGATATAAGAGGAGCGGCTGATATCAGTCACACATATGATGTAATGTCTCTGGAGGATATAATAGTACTGGAGTGATATAAGAGGAGCGGCTGATATCAGTCACACATATGATGTAATGTCTGGAGGATATAATAGTGCTGGAGTGATATAAGAGGAGCGGCTGATATCAGTCACACATATGATGTAATGTCTCTGGAGGATATAATAGTGCTGGAGTGATATAAGAGGAGCGGCTGATATCAGTCACACATATGATGTAATGTCTCTGGAGGATATAATAGTACTGGAGTGATATAAGAGGAGCGGCTGATATCAGTCACATATATGATGTAATGTCTCTGGAGGATATAATAGTACTGGAGTGATATAAGAGGAGCGGCTGATATCAGTCACATATATGATGTAATTTCTCTGGAGGATATAATAGTACTGGAGTGTTATTAGAGGAGCGGCTGATATCAGTCACACATATGATGTAATGTCTCTGGAGTATATAATAGTACTGGAGTGATATAAGAGGAGCGGCTGATATCAGTCACACATATGATGTAATGTCTCTGGAGGATATAATAGTGCTGGAGTGATATAAGAGGAGCGGCTGATATCAGTCACATATGATGTAATGTCTCTGGAGGATATAATAGTGCTGGAGTGTTATAAGAGGAGCGGCTGATATCAGTCACACATATGATGTAATGTCTCTGGAGGATATAATAGTGCTGGAGTGATATAAGAGGAGCGGCTGATATCAGTCACATATATGATGTAATGTCTCTGGAGGATATAATAGTGCTGGAGTGATATAAGAGGAGCGGCTGATATCAGTCACATATGATGTAATGTCTCTGGAGGATATAATAGTGCTGGAGTGTTATAAGAGGAGCGGCTGATATCAGTCATATATAATATAATAGTGCTGGAGTGTGAGGGTATGTTCACACGGCCTATTTACGTCCGTTTTTCGGGCCGTAAACACCCGAAAAATCGGAAGTAGAACGCTTCCAAACATCTGCCCATTGATTTCAATGGGAAAAACGGTGTTCTGTTCCGACGGGCCATTTTTTACACGGCCGTTTTGAAAAACGGCCGCGTAAAAAACCGGCCTCGAAAAAGAAATGCAGGTCACTTCCAGGGATGTTTTTTCATAGACTCTATAGAAAACCGCTCCAAAAATGGCCAAAAAAATACCACGAAAATCACAAGTGGCTTAAAAAACAACTTCTGAAAATCACGAGCTGTTTTCCCTTGAAAACAGCGCCGTATTTTCAGACGTTTTTGAGTTTGCGTGTGAACATACCCTTATAAGAGGAGCGGCTGATATCAGCCACACATATGATGAAAATATCAGCAGCTCCTCTTATATCACTCCAGTACTATTATATCCTCCAGAGACATTACATCATATGTGTGACTGATATCAGCCGCTCCTCTTATATCACTCCAGCACTATTATATCCTCCAGACATTACATCATATGTGTGACTGATATCAGCCGCTCCTCTTATATCACTCCAGTACTATTATATCCACCAGACATTACATCATATGTGTGACTGATATCAGCCGCTCCTCTTATATCACTCCAGTACTATTATATCCTCCAGAGACATTACATCATATGTGTAACTGATATCAGCCGCTCCTCTTATATCACTCCAGTACTATTATATCCTCCAGACATTACATCATATATGACTGATATCAGCCGCTCCTCTTATAACACTCCATTACTATTATATCCTCCAGAGACATTACATCATATGTGTGACTGATATCAGCCGCTCCTCTTATATCACTCCAGTACTATTATATCCTCCAGAGACATTACATCATATGTGACTGATATCAGCCGCTCCTCTTATATCACTCCAGTACTATTATATCCTCCAGAGACATTACATCATATGTGACTGATATCAGCCGCTCCTCTTATATCACTCCAGCACTATTATATCCTCCAGAGACATTACATCATATGTGTGACTGATATCAGCCGCTCCTCTTATATCACTCCAGTACTATTATATCCTCCAGAGACATTACATCATATGTGTGACTGATATCAGCCGCTCCTCTTATATCACTCCAGTACTATTATATCCTCCAGAGACATTACATCATATGTGACTGATATCAGCCGCTCCTCTTATATCACTCCAGCACTATTATATCCTCCAGAGAGATTTTCATCATATGTTCTACTAATGTTGAGGGGGAAGGGTTTGTGTGGGAGGATGGCGGCACGGCCGGGTACATAACTCCTGCAGTATTCTTGGAGTTCACAGCCGGGACTCAGCAGTTTTATCTGACTCAGGACTATATATAGCAGCGCAATCACTGTGTACCAGGGAGCTAAGGGGGCTCCGTCACTACCAATATCACTAGACTGTGAGCTCCCGGGGGCAGGGTCACTACGGATATCACTAGACTGTGAGCTCCCGGGGGCAGGGTCACTGATGATATCACTAGACTGTGAGCTCCCGGGGGCAGGCTCACTACGGATATCACTAGACTGTGAGCTCCCGGGGGCAGGGTCACTACGGATATCACTAGACTGTGAGCTCCCGGGGGCAGGGTCACTACGGATATCACTAGACTGTGAGCTCCCGGGGGCAGGGTCACTGTTGATATCACTAGATTGTGAGCTCCCGGGGGCAGGGTCACTACGGATATCACTAGACTGAGCTCCCGGGGGCAGGGTCACTACGGATATCACTAGACTGTGAGCTCCCGGGGGCAGGGTCACTACGGATATCACTAGACTGTGAGCTCCCGGGGGCAGGGTCACTACGGATATCACTAGACTGAGCTCCCGGGGGCAGGGTCACTACGGATATCACTAGACTGTGAGCTCCCGGGGGCAGGGTCACTACGGATATCACTAGACTGTGAGCTCCCGGGGGCAGGGTCACTACGGATATCACTAGACTGTGAGCTCCCGGGGGCAGGGTCACTACTGATATCACTAGACTGTGAGCTCCCGGGGGCAGGGTCACTATGGATATCACTAGACTGTGAGCTCCCGGGGGCAGGGTCACTACTGATATCACTAGACTGTGAGCTCCCGGGGGCAGGGTCACTACGGATATCACTAGACGGTGAGCTCCCGGGGGCAGGGTCACTGTTGATATCACTAGACGGTGAGCTCCCGGGGGCAGGGTTACTACCGATATCACTAGATTGTGAGCTCCCGGGGGCAGGGTCACTACGGATATCACTAGACTGAGCTCCCGGGGGCAGGGTCACTACTGATATCACTAGATTGTGAGCTCCCGGGGGCAGGGTCACTACGGATATCACTAGACTGTGAGCTCCCGGGGGCAGGGTCACTGTTGATATCACTAGACTGTGAGCTCCCGGGGGCAGGGTCACTACCGATATCACTAGATTGTGAGCTCCCGGGGGCAGGGTCACTACCGATATCACTAGATTGTGAGCTCCCGGGGGCAGGGTCACTACCGATATCACTAGATTGTGAGCTCCCGGGGGCAGGGTCACTACCGATATCACTAGATTGTGAGCTCCCGGGGGCAGGGTCACTACCGATATCACTAGATTGTGAGCTCCCGGGGGCAGGGTCACTACCGATATCACTAGATTGTGAGCTCCCGGGGGCAGGGTTACTGCCAATATCACTAGACTGTGAGCTCCCGGGGGCAGGGTCACTGATGATATCACTAGACTGTGAGCTCCCGGGGGCAGGGTCACTGATGATTATTACTCACGGGCAGGGTCACTGATGATATCTGATGTTATCACGGGCAGGGTCACTGATGTTTATTACTCACGGGCAGGGTCACTGATGATATCACTAGACTGTGAGCTCCCGGGGGCAGGGTCACTACGGATATCAATAGACTGTGAGCTCCCGGGGGCAGGGTCACTACGGATATCACTAGACTGTGAGCTTCCGGGGGCAGGGTCACTGATGATATCACTAGATTGTGAGCTCCCGGGGGCAGGGTCACTACGGATATCACTAGACTGTGAGCTCCCGGGGGCAGGGTTACTGATATCACTAGACTGTGAGCTCCCGGGGGCAGGGTTACTGATGATATCACTAGATTGTGAGCTCCCGGGGGCAGGGTTACTGATGATATCACTAGACTGTGAGCTCCCGGGGGTAGGGTCATGGATTGTATGCTCCAGTCGTGCTGGGAGGCCACACAGTGGGAGGAGCCTGTCTTAGCAGTGCAGTCCCTGCCGCGGGACCTCTCTTACCTCTGCACTGGGCATCACCCAGTTATTCTCGGAGTCTCGGCCATCGGGACCCTCCGACATCCTTCACCCAAATGTGGACGCTTCAGTCCTGCTGAGAATAAACAACGTTTTATGATTTTTTTTTCCGTTCCAAGACGCTGTGTAACCCCACCCACTGCGGACTGACACTGGACACGAACGTCATAAATCCATTAAGCGACACCAAATGTAAAATAAGCCTCTGGGCTAAGTACAGCAGCAGCCATCTCTCCAGGCCTTTGTTACAACGTATCGGTGCAGGTACATTGTATCTATATGGAGCCCAGGCAGTTTAGCTTCCAGCGGCATGTCTAGACCACATACAATAGTAACAAACCCTCAGCTATGAGAAGTATTTTGTCAGGACAGGTTTTTAATCTCTGAATTTAATGAAGAATTTTCCTATTCACTGACTGCAGGCAGAGATCTTGCAATTGGTGAGGAAATAAAACAGAACCCTAACATTTTATTACTTAGCGACAGTCCACTAACCCCCTGCGCATGAGTGAATGCACAATATGGAATAGGAGTAGCCCTAACACAATCCGTCAGCTGTGGCCAACCTGCTTGTTGATGGTTTCTGGGTAGTAACATATTTACCTGTACTCTGCACAGAGTAACAGAAATCCCCTGTGGAGGAGGTAATGATGTTTATATTCACGGAATACTGAAGATGGTTCACCGGAGGCGGAGCGCACAGCCGTGTCATGATGTCAGCGCGTTACTGTGGCCTCATTGTTCCTCCATACAATGAACCTGGAGAAGTCGTCTGCTAAATTTGTCTAAGATTTATTTCACTTGCAAATTCATCCAAATGAGTGGAGAGTAAAGAAGACAGCTGTGCGGGCATTACACGACACGGAGCAATGCGGCAGCTGCCGGCACAGGAGAAGGGGGGCCACACCACAATATCAGGCTGGGGCCTCGCATGACGCAGTCCAAAATATATAGAAGAAAACAAGTGCCATTGACCTGCTGTTAGAGACTAGGAGGTCTCTCAGAACCTGGTGCCCCCCCCCCCAATTACTGCAGTCCATGGACCATCAGAAGCCAGGGTAGGTAGCGTGGAGGGAAAGGCTACGAGAGCGACGCACAGCTACGGATAAAGCCGGGCACAGAGTCCAGCATGACAGCATGGAGGATCCAGGAGTCAGGGACACGGCCGTACAAGAAAATCTAGGCTGAAGATGAATAAGCGGCCACAATACTATTCCTATCCCACAGTGTTTGCTCTGTTTTATCTCAGGCGTAATAAATGGAGCAGTTACCAATGTCAAACACACAACAGCTGCTCCGTACCAGACTCTCACTCATCACCGGGAAATCAATGCGCCCATTCCAGACTGCTCAACACATGTGAAGGTGACACAGAAAGGAACGTCTGAACGACGAGGTGACATGGACCCGACCACAAGGAGCCCACCACCACAACAAGGTCACGTGGACCCAACTAATATCACCACGAGGTCACGTGGACCCAACTAACACATCATGAGGTCAAGTGGACACTACCAACGCATCACCACAAGATCACATGGACCCGACCACCACATCATCATAACGAGGTCACGTGACCCAGACCAACAAACTATCACAACAAGGCCACATGGGCCCGACCACCACATCATTTTAAGCTCACGTGGACCCGACCACCACCACAACGAGGTCACGTGGACCCAACCAACACATCATGAGATCATGTGGACACGACCAACGCATAATCACGACGACGTCACGTGGACCCAACCACCACATTAAAAACGATGACCGTAATGAACACAGGACCATGGTGGGACTGTTGACACCCCGTGTCCTGTGTTATAACGGGTGCCAGCTTCTCATCATGTGTAGAATGTTCCTGGCAGCTGACAACCCCTCCCCCCAACAGTGGTTGAATGATGCCACGACACTCCTTCCGGTGCACTCTGAGGTACCAGCTACACATGGTTATTGTGTGAACTGGTGTACCGGCGCCAATGTAATGTGAAGCGGGGGAAAATTGTACTTACACCGATGACCACAGAAGCCACATAGACCAAGCCCGCCACCAGGTGATGGTCAGTAACCTAGCAGATCACTCGGCACACTGGGTGGGAGAGGGGATCTGTATACTCCATTTACACACAGGAGCAGGGGACTGCAGACTCAAGAAGGAAGAGCAGTGACATCACCCCAGCCGACAGCATATCCAGGAGGCAGCAATGACTGTAGAAACTTGAGGGCCCCCTAGTAGTCAGAACAGAGCTCCCCTTATTCGTTACCGCAGTGTACGGATTCCCATTAGTTAGGAAAATGGTGTTCCCCACTTCCGCTCCTGTGATGTTCCCTCTGCTGGCAAGATGATACATAGAGAGGTATGCAGCATTATATAAGAGCCTCTCCGTGCTTCTTAGTCCCCCCGATCATTGGGACCATCTCCCCTCTATGGGACACAGTTATACAGGGAGGGTTCCTAGCCCGCCGACTATCACACCTTGTCTGGGTAGGACTATAGTTTAGGCCGTCTTCCGGTCCGTGTCCTCTTCTTCATCGCTCCTGTTTCAGGACTGGAGCCATGTTGACTTAACCATTTTGTGCCCAGTGTCATTTTGGCCAGGGAGCCTCCCCCATTGTTTCGGCTCCTGGAAGGGAGTTGAGGATTTTTTTTTTTTGGGGGGGGGGGCAGCACTTTCAGTTGTCCCCTTCTCTTGGACCTCTAGCTGAGGCACAGAAGGGACCATGTGCTATCTGAGGGTCTGCTCCACCTGCAGAGAAGTGACCAGGCCCTGGCTCCTTCCTCAGACTCACCCTGGTGTGGCGGCAGGAACGTCCCGCTGAGGGTCTGCTCCACCTGCAGAGAAGTGACCAGGCCCTGGCTCCTTCCTCAGACTCACCCTGGTGTGGCGGCAGGAACGTCCCGCTGAGGGTCTGCTCCACCTGCAGAGAAGTGACTAGGCCCTGGCTCCTTCCTCAGACTCACCCTGGTGTGGCGGCAGGAACGTCCCGCTGAGGGTCTGCTCCACCTGCAGAGAAGTGACCAGGCCCTGGCTCCTTCCTCAGACTCACCCTGGTGTGGCGGCAGGAACGTCCCGCTGAGGGTCTGCTCCACCTGCAGAGAAGTGACCAGGCCCTGGCTCCTTCCTCAGACTCACCCTGGTGTGGCGGCAGGAATGTCCCGCTGAGGGTCTGCTCCACCTGCAGAGAAGTGACCAGGCCCTGGCTCCTTCCTCAGGCTCACCCTGGTGTGGCGGCAGGAACGTCCCGCTGAGGGTCTGCTCCACCTGCAGAGAAGTGACCAGGCCCTGGCTCCTTCCTCAGACTCACCTTGCTGTGGCGGCAGGAACGTCCCGCTGAGGGTCTGCTACACCTGCAGAGAAGTGACCAGGCCCTGGCTCCTTCCTCAGACTCACCGTGCTGTGGCGGCAGGAACGTCCCGCTGAGGGTCTGCTCCACCTGCAGAGAAGTGACCAGGCCCTGGCTCCTTCCTCAGACTCACCCTGGTGTGGCGGCAGGAACGTCCCGCTGACCTGATGTGTTGTCTCTCATACTAATTAAAATGTGAAAGATTTTATTAATGGTGTGCTCCAATATTGGCGTAAAATACGGCAGCCAAACAAGTGTCCGACAGGTCTAGCGAACACAGCGCGCGCCATTACGAGGAGCATTTACCCGATTTCTTCTGTTTTTACACATTTATCACACTTGAATAATTCAGATCATTAAATATTAATATTAAGGTCCATGTCCAGGGGCCAGTAATCAAGAACGAGCGCTCCAAAGTACGCGCCTTCATTTGATAATAAACGCGGCAACGATCAGTCGACAAACGCTTGGTCAGCTGCAGAAACGGTCAGCAGCACGTCTCCCTGTGTAAACAGCGACGTACTGCAGGCAACATGCAAAGTGATGGAGACGGACGATCCGATTAACCCGTCTCCGTACAGTGTAGCATCTGAGTAAAGGGCCTGGTAATGAGAAGTGATCCCCCATGGTGGTGGTAGTAGTGTGATGGTTATACATGGTGGTGGTGGTGGTAGTAGTGTGATGGTTATACATGGTGGTAGTAGTAGTGTGATGGTTATACATGGTGGTGGTAGTAATGTGACGGTTATACATGGTGGTGGTGGTAGTGTGATGGTTATACATGGTGGTGGTAGTAGTGTGACGGTCTGACATGGTGGTGGTGGTAGTAGTGTGATGGTTATACATGGTGGTGGTGGTAGTAGTGTGATGGTTATACATGGTGGTGGTAGTAGTGTGACGGTCTGACATGGTGGTGGTGGTAGTAGTGTGATGGTTATACATGGTGGTGGTGGTAGTAGTGTGATGGTTATACATGGTGGTGGTAGTAGTGTGACGGTCTGACATGGTGGTGGTGGTAGTAGTGTGATGGTTATACATGGTGGTGGTGGTAGTAGTGTGATGGTTATACATGGTGGTGGTGGTAGTAGTGTGATGGTTATACATGGTGGTAGTAGTAGTGTGATGGTTATACATGGTGGTAGTAGTAGTGTGATGGTTATACATGGTGGTGGTAGTAGTGTGATGGTTATACATGGTGGTGGTAGTAGTGTGATGGTTATACATGGTGGTGGTGGTAGTAGTGTGATGGTTATACATGGTGGTGGCCAGTTATTAGGTGTGGGGGGTAATTACTTCCTCACATGGGGGTACGGCCAGTTATTAGGTGGGGGGGGTAATTACTTCCTCACATGGGGGCACGGCCAGTTATTAGGTGGGGGGGGTAATTACTTCCTCACATGGGGGCACGGACAGTTATTAGGTGGGGGGGGGGGTAATTACTTCCTCACATGGGGGTACGGCCAGTTATTAGGTGGGGGGGGTAATTACTTCCTCACATGGGGGCACGGCCAGTTATTAGGTGGGGGGGGTAATTACTTCCTCACATGGGGGCACGGCCAGTTATTAGGTGGGGGGGGGGTAATTACTTCCTCACATGGGGGGCACGGCCAGTTATTAGGTGGGGGGGTAATTACTTCCTCACATGGGGGGCACGGCCAGTTATTAGGTGGGGGGGTAATTACTTCCTCACATGGGGGGCACGGCCAGTTATTAGGTGGGGGGGTAATTACTTCCTCACATGGGGGGCACGGCCAGTTATTAGGTGGGGGGTAATTACTTCCTCACATGGGGGGCACGGCCAGTTATTAGGTGGGGGGTAATTACTTCCTCACATGGGGGGCACGGCCAGTTATTAGGTGGGGGGTAATTACTTCCTCACATGGGGGGCACGGCCAGTTATTAGGTGGGGGGTAATTACTTCCTCACATGGGGGGCACGGCCAGTTATTAGGTGGGGGGTAATTACTTCCTCACATGGGGGCACGGCCAGTTATTAGGTGGAGGGGTAATTACTTCCTCACATGGGGGCACGGCCAGTTATTAGGTGGGGGGTAATTACTTCCTCACATGGGGGGCACGGCCAGTTATTAGGTGGAGGGTAATTACTTCCTCACATGGGGGGCACGGCCAGTTATTAGGTGGGGGGGTAATTACTTCCTCACATGGGGGGCACGGCCAGTTATTAGGTGGGAGGTAATTACTTCCTCACATGGGGGCACGGCCAGTTATTAGGTGGGGGGGTAATTACTTCCTCACATGGGGGCACGGCCAGTTATTAGGTGGGAGGTGTAATTACTTCCTCACATGGGGGGCACGGCCAGTTATTAGGTGGGGGGGTAATTACTTCCTCACATGGGGGCACGGCCAGTTATTAGGTGGGGGGGGTAATTACTTCCTCACATGGGGGCACGGCCAGTTATTAGGTGGGAGGGGTAATTACTTCCTCACATGGGGGCACGGCCAGTTATTAGGTGGGGGGGTAATTACTTCCTCACATGGGGGCACGGCCAGTTATTAGGTGGGAGGGGTAATTACTTCCTCACATGGGGGCACGGCCAGTTATTAGGTGGGGGGATAATTACTTCCTCACATGGGGGGCACGGCCAGTTATTAGGTGGGGGGGGTAATTACTTCCTCACATGGGGGGCACGGCCAGTTATTAGGTGGGGGGGGGTAATTACTTCCTCACATGGGGGGCACGGCCAGTTATTAGGTGGGGGGGTAATTACTTCCTCACATGGGGGCACGGCCAGTTATTAGGTGGGGGGTAATTACTTCCTCGCATGGGGGGCACGGCCAGTTATTAGGTGGGAGGGGTAATTACTTCCTCACATGGGGGGCACGGCCAGTTATTAGGTGGGGGGTAATTACTTCCTCACATGGGGGGTAGGGCCAGTTATTAGGTGGGGGGGGGGTAATTACTTCCTCACATGGGGGGCACGGCCAGTTATTAGGTGGAGGGGTAATTACTTCCTCACATGGGGGGCACGGCCAGTTATTAGGTGGAGGGGTAATTACTTCCTCACATGGGGGGCACGGCCAGTTATTAGGTGGGAGGGGTAATTACTTCCTCACATGGGGGGCACTGCCAGTTATTAGGTGGAGGGGTAATTACTTCCTCACATGGGGGGCACGGCCAGTTATTAGGTGGAGGGGTAATTACTTCCTCACATGGGGGGCACGGCCAGTTATTAGGTGGGGGGGTAATTACTTCCTCACATGGGGGGCACGGCCAGTTATTAGGTGGGGGGGTAATTACTTCCTCACATGGGGCACGGCCAGTTATTAGGTGGGGGGTAATTACTTCCTCACATGGGGGGCACGGCCAGTTATTAGGTGGGGGGGTAATTACTTCCTCACATGGGGCACGGCCAGTTATTAGGTGGGGGGTAATTACTTCCTCACATGGGGGGCACGGCCAGTTATTAGGTGGGGGGGTAATTACTTCCTCACATGGGGGCACGGCCAGTTATTAGGTGGGGGGGTAATTACTTCCTCACATGGGGGGCACGGCCAGTTATTAGGTGGGGGGGGGTTAGTGTGTGTGTGTGTGTGTGTATGTACACAACGATATACCATACACACACACACACAACTATATATACACACTACACACCTGTATACTATACACACACACCCTTATATACTATATACATACACACACTGTACACACCTATATACTATATATACACACACACACACAAATATACTATACAATCACACACAACTATATATACACACCAACCTATATACTATAGACCAATATACTATACACACACACTATAAACTATACACACACACAGTATATACTATATACACACACACACACACACCCCTATATAATACAGAGTATATGCTATACACACACTATAAACTATACACACACACACATATATATATATATACACACACACACACACACACAGTATAAACTAAACACACACTATAAACTATACACACACACACACACACACACAGTATAAACTACACACACAATATACTATACACACACCTATATACTATACACATTGTATACTACACACACCACTATATACACACCATACACCCACACCCACACACACACACCCATATACTATACACACACAACTACATAAACACACACCCACACAGCACTATATACACACACTGTACACTATATACACACAGTACACTATATACACATACACACACCACAATATACACACACTGTACACTATATACACACACCACTATATACACACACTGTACACTATATACACACACCATTATATACACACACTGTACACTATATACACACACACACCACTATATACACACACACACACACCACTATATACACACACACACCACTATATACACACACTGTACACTATATACACACACACACACACCACTATACACACACACACACACACACCATTATATACACACACTGTACACTATACACACACACACACACCACTATATACACACACTGTACACTATATACACACAATCTCCCCTCCCCCGTCTGCCCCCCAGGCCTCGACATCTTGTCATAAAAACACCGTAAAAGGTGCTGAACCCTCACACTACATCATCTCCACTGTTCTATCACTCACATACACAGAGCCTTCTGCTTCATGAATACAATGCTAGAGCCCCAGTGAAGACTGACACCCCCGACCTCACACAGCGCCGGGGGCTGGAGGTTTCTGCACAGACCTCTGACATTTAGGGGGTGCGGACAGAATGGAGGAAGACGATTTATAACGTCCGGCGTATTACTGCAACGTCTCTGCGACCGCAACAGCAAGAACGGAAACCAGGGAGGAAGCGCCACTGAGCACCGACTGCATCCCATCCCACAGACCGCTCCTGACAACCTCTGTGCTGCTGGGAGCCCGAGAACACATACACTGCTCCCTCCTGAAAGACTCTGTGCTGCTGGGAACCCTACAGTACTCATACACTGGTATCTTCCGAAATACTCTGTACTGCTGGGTGCTCTACAATACTCATACATTGCTCCCTCCTGACACACTCTGTACTGCTGGGAGCTCTACAATACTCATACATTGCTCCCTCCTGACACACTCTGTGCTGCTGGGAGCTCTACAATACTCACTGCTGAGACATAATACTAGTAAAGCATGCTGGGACTGTGGCCGCGCTCCTCACCTGCTCTCCCGGCAGCTCTCTCCTCTGTGGCCGTGCTCCTCACCCGGCTGCTCTCTCCTCTCTAGCCGCCTCCGCCCTCGGGTCACTTTCCTGAAACTTGTGAAGCAGCCAGAGACATAGAGCACGTGACCCCGCCCGACCAATCCTCTGAGCCATACGGGCCGCCGGCGGTAACCAAGAGGCTGCTCTACCCCGCCCCTAGCAACGTGACAGGAGGAAAGTGTGCGAAGCGCGGTGATTGACAGGTTGATTTACCCTGCGCCTGCCGGCAGTTACAGCGACAGGTGAACAGCTGCTGGAGTACAGGGAGCAGGACGCGCGGGGGCGCTGTAGGTGTGTGTCGTACCCGTGATTACTGATACATCAACTGGTAACGTGTGAGATAGGGAGACTAGATTGTGAGCTCCTGGGGTAAGGGAGTGATAGTTGCCGCCCTGTTCCGTATCTTGCGGGTTATGTGTAAATAGTTGTAGATGTGCGATATTTTTTAAGCAAAATCTGCGACTTTTCGTAGGAGTTTGGAAAGTGGGCGTGGCCTCCGATGAGACGGGAAAACGCCAGACGTGTCCTGTAGAAAGCCGGGAACTGGCGCATAAAGTGGCGCAAATCCTGGCAACGATCTCATAAGCGGCGTACGACAGACTTAGGAGACATGGCCCTGCAGACTGGACATGAATAGGGGGCCCTGAGGAGGCAGCAGCGGAGCCCTGCGGAATACTAAGCACCGGCCGCCTATTAATACCGCCGCTATTTATAGCCCAGCGCAGCTGTTACTCCACACGCATCTCAACCGGCACGGCCGTTACTCCACACGCAGCTCAACCGGCGCGGCAGTTTCTCCACACGCAGCTCAACCGGCGCGGCCGTTACTCCACACACAGCTCAACCGGCACGGCCGTTACTCCACACGCAGCTCAACCGGCGCGGCAGTTTCTCCACACGCAGCTCAACCGGCGCGGCCGTTACTCCACACACAGCTCAACCGGCACGGCCGTTACTCCACACGCAGCTCAACCGGCGCGGCAGTTTCTCCACACTCAGCTCAACCGGCGCGGCCGTTACTCCACACGCATCTCAACCGGCACGGCCGTTACTCCACACGCAGCTCAACCGGCACGGCAGTTTCTCCACACGCAGCTCAACCGGCGCGGCCGTTACTCCACACGCAGCTCAACCGGCGCGGCCGTTACTCCACACACAGCTCAACCGGCGCGGCCGTTACTCCACACGCAGCCCAACCGGCGCGGCCGTTACTCCACACGCAGCTCAACCGTTACTCCACACGCAGCTCGACCAGCGCGGCTACTACTCCACACACAGCTCAACCACCCAACCGTCCTACTCTCTAATAAACTCTGCTTAATGTAAATGAATAGGAACCTTATATCCAGAGGCCGGTCATGGCCAGACGACGACCGCACAGCTGCAGAGCTCGGTGCAGTAGATCAGCGCTCCCACTTGTAAGAAACCCCACAGCCTCTGGATGTGAACCATGAAGGTTTTCCATTCACTGACAACAAGCAGAGATACACAAGGAATTTGACCATTTCAGTATACAGTGATGAAGCTTCATATAGCGGGTAGGGGGCCTTTATTTGGGGCACTCTGCAGATTGACCAATCACAGCATACGAGTGAAAACCTCCCCCCACAACACAGACCCGCAGCCCTCAGACGTCTCTGGGGGGCCACGGAACATCACCCCTGGCCGCTCCTGAGGTGACACGGAGCAGCTCTCATCTCACCACCATGGAGATGATGTCACCCGCCTGACACGTATAAGTTGCAGGATTCTGAGTCCCTATGACAACACTTCCTGTGCTGCAAGTAACTCTCCTCACCATTAGAGGGCCTGTGCAGTCTCATCTCCACTATTAAGGAGGCTTTATACTGCGGAGCGCTGCGCCAGGGTCACACAGGAGACGTGATAAGCGGCGTCACCAGCGAGTGGATTTATTAAGTGCATATATGATATGATAGAAGCGGCAGCCGCCCCGGTACATTGCGCAGGAGCCGCTGCTCTGGTCACGCATCTTCTGTTTTATCTTATTACAATGAGGTAGAATGACAGAAAACACAGCAGCACAGGGGAGGTGTACAGAGCGCCCCCTGGAGGCCACACAATGCAATGACAACATGTCTGACCTCAGCCACTGACGGCCCCACAAGTGCTGATCGGAGGGACCCTATGCTGGCAGTGTATTGCTCCGTTATCAGCCCTTACAGAGAGCGATTGTCTCCTCCATGGTTTGTGCGTGCGTCTCATCAGTGCTTGTGATTGGCTGACAGGGAAGCGGTGCACGGATCACGTACATCCCCCGATCAGCACTTTAGGGGGTCCCTGTATATTGCAGTCCTGGACACGGCCGTGTGACTATATACACAGGGGCACACAAGATGGACGCCTCATCGACACGTACGTAGAAAAGCCAGTGATTGTTTCGTCTCGATCCTGGATGAGCGGTTCACTGTGCGGCGGCTCTCAGCCATCATTGGCGGCCACCAGCTGTCCCATGGGCTCGCGGATGTACACGGACTGGATGTCCTTGGTTTTCAGACAGTAGTCACAGGCCCACACGGCGGACGACTCGCGGGTCAGCAGGCTGTAGGCGCTCTCCGTCATCCCCGTGCACTCCCGGTGAAACCACTTCTGACAAGAAGCCTCACACAAGATGGCGTCCTGGTCATCGTTCACCTCGTTGCGGCAGGCCCCGCACGGATACACCAGACCTGGAGGGGGCTGGTGGCCGGAGCTGCCGGTGGGTTTGCTTGGCTGGGGGTTGTTGTTGACCTCGGGCGTGCTGCTGTTCCCCCGGGGGGCGCTGTTTGGAGTGAAGTTCTGCTGGTTGCCGTTGATGGCGGTCGGGGAGCCGACGTGCTGCTCCTGGCTGAAGGTGTTGCTGGGAGGGTTTAAGTTTTTGTTGTGCTCCTCCACGCCCGCCGGGAAGGTCTGGTCCGTCCCAGCAAAGGGGCTGCTGTTCGGAGGGAGGCTGGGCCTCTGCATCGCGGCCTGTCCAAACGGGTGACCAGGAGAGCCAAACCGCTGAGGGAACGGAGGGCCGCCAGGGGAGTTTACTACAGGGCCCGGTCCCATGTCCCCCCGGGGTGGCTGGCCCATCGTGGGTGACATCATAGGGCCAAACCCTCCAACTGGCCCCTGCATCATCTGCCCAGCGGAGGGGCTGAAGCTCTGTCCCATGCCGGGGTTGAAGGGCTGGCTGGCGAAGTTCATGTTTCCCGGCTGCACGTAATTAGGATTCTGGGGCATTCCAAACCCTGGGCCCATCTGGTTAGGAGGGAAGGGAGGGGGCTGTCGTCTCATAGGCTGCGGGCCCCCAGGGTAACCGGGTGGCACCTGGTGCGGCATGCCCCCCTGCATGCGGAAGTTTCCAAACGGCACAGGGTTGTTCATAAAGGGAGAGGCGGCAGCGTTGACCTTTGGGGCCCCAAAGTCATCTTCAAATGGATTTGAGGCGACCAGGTGGTCCACCATAGGAGTAGGGGGAGGGGCAAACTCCGAGAGGTGAGAGTAAGCAGTTCCCTAGGAAAGAGGAGGAAACACATTAAATGGGTGGAGAGCGGAGACGTTCATAATGACGAGCAGAGATATAGCGCCACCTGGAGGACATCAACCGAAACAACTCATCAAATCCCTTCCCTCCAAGTCTAGACAGCGGCTTCTGTTATGTGGTGATGTGAGCAAGAAGCCGACGCCGTACACACCACGGAGACAACATGCCCCCGACGCCGTACACACCACGGAGACAACATGCCCCCGACGCCGTACACACCACGGAGACAACATGCCCCCGACGCCGTACACACCACGGAGACAACATGCCCCCGACGCCGTACACACCACGGAGACAACATGCCCCCGACGTCGTACACACCACGGAGACAACATGCCCCCGACGCCGTACACACCACGGAGACAACATGCCCCCGACGCCGTACACACCACGGAGACAACATGCCCCCGACGCCGTACACACCACGGAGACAACATGCCCCCGACGCCGTACACACCACGGAGACAACATGCCCCCGACGCCGTACACACCACGGAGACAACATGCCCCCGACGCCGTACACACCACGGAGACAACATGCCCCCGACGCCGTACACACCACGGAGACAACATGCCCCCGACACCGTACACACCACGGAAACAACATGCCCCCGACACCGTACACACCACGGAGACAACATGCCCCCGACACCGTACACACCACGGAGACAACATGCCCCCGACACCGTACACACCACGGAGACAACATGCCCCCGACACCGTACGCACCACGGAGACAACATGCCCCCGACACCGTACGCACCACGGAGACATCATGCCCCCGACGCCGTACACACCACGGAGACAACATGCCCCCGACGCCGTACACACCACGGAGACAACATGCCCCCGACGCCGTACACACCACGGAGACAACATGCCCCCGACGCCATACACACCACGGAGACAACATGCCCCCGACGCCATACACACCACGGAGACAACATGCCCCCGACGCCGTACACACCACGGAGACAACATGCCCCCGACGCCGTACACACCACGGAGACAACATGCCCCCGACGCCGTACACACCACGGAGACAACATGCCCCCGACGCCGTACACACCACGGAGACAACATGCCCCCGACGCCGTACACACCACGGAGACAACATGCCCCCGACGCCGTACACACCACGGAGACAACATGCCCCCGACGTAACACGGTCCAGACACCGCAGCACAGAACAGCCCCTATCACACACACCATGTAATAATATCATCACCTCCAGTATCATACACCATGTATTATCATCTCATCCTGTATCACACACCATGTAATAATATCATCTCCTCCAGTATCATACACCATGTAATAATATCATCGCCTCCAGTATCACACACCATGTATTATCTCCTCCAGTATCACACACCATGTAATAATATCATCTCCTTCAGTATCACATACACCATGTAATATCATATCCTCCAGTATCACACACACCATGTAATATTATCACCTCCTCCAGTATCACATACACCATGTAATATCATATCCTCCAGTATCACACACACCATGTAATATTATCACCTCCTCCAGTATCACACACACACCATGTAATATCATATCCTCCAGTATCACATACACCATGTAATATTATCATCTCCTCCAGTATCACACACACCATGTAATAATATCATCTCCTCCAGTATCACACACCATGTAATAATATCATCTCCTCCAGTATCACACACACCATGTAATAATATCATCTCCTCCAGTATCACACACCATGTAATATTATCATCTCCTCCAGTATCACATACACCATGTAATATCATCTCCTCCAGTATCACACACCATGTAATAATATCATCTCCTCCAGTATCACACACCATGTAATAATATCATCTCCTTCAGTATCACACACACCATGTAATAATATCATCTCCTCCAGTATCACACACCATGTAATAATATCATCTCCTCCAGTATCACACACCATGTAATAATATCTCCTCCAGTATCTCACACACACCATGTAATATTATCACCTCGTCCAGTATCACACACCATGTAATAATATCATCTCCTCCAGTATCACACACACCATGTAATAATATCATCTCCTCCAGTATCACACACCATGTAATAATATCATCTCCTCCAGTATCACATACACCATGTAATATTATCACCTCCTCCAGTATCACATACACCATGTAATATTATCATCTCCTCCAGTATCACACACCATGTAATAATATCATCTCCTCCAGTATCACACACCATGTAATAATATCATCTCCTCCAGTATCACACACCATGTAATATTATCACCTCCTCCAGTATCACATACACCATGTAATATCATATCCTCCGGTATCACACACACCATGTAATATCACCTCCTCCAGTATCACATACACCATGTAATATCATCTCCTCCAGTATCACATACACCATGTAATATCATCTCCTCCTGTATCACACACCATGTAATAATATCTCCTCCAGTATCACACACACCATGTAATATTATCACCTCCTCCAGTATCACACACACCATGTAATAATATCATCTCCTCCAGTATCACATACACCATGTAATAATATCATCTCCTCCAGTATCACATACACCATGTAATATTATCATCTCCTCCAGTATCACACACCATGTAATAATATCATCTCCTCCAGTATCACACACCATGTAATAATATCATCTCCTCCAGTATCACACACCATGTAATAATATCATCTCCTCCAGTATCTCACAACATGTAATAATATCATCTCCTCCAGTATCACACACCATGTAATAATATCATCTCTTCCAGTATCACACACCATGTAATAATATCATCTCTTCCAGTATCACACACCATGTAATAATATCATCTCTTCCAGTATCACACACCATGTAATAATATCATCTCTTCCAGTATCACACACCATGTAATAATATCATCTCCTCCAGTATCACACACACCATGTAATATTATCACCTCGTCCAGTATCACACACCATGTAATAATATCATCTCCTCCAGTATCACACACATCATGTAATATTATCACCTCCTCCAGTATCACACACCATGTAATATCTCCTCCAGTATCACACACCATGTAATATAATCTCCTCCAGTATCACACACCATGTAATATTATCACCTCCTCCAGTATCACATACACCATGTAATATCATATCCTCCAGTATCACATACACCATGTAATATCATCTCCTCCAGTATCACACACCATGTAATATCATCTTCTCCAGTATCACACACCATGTAATATTATCATCTCCTCCAGTATCACACACCATGTAATAATATCATCTCCTCCAGTATCACACACACCATGTAATAATATCATCTCCTCCAGTATCACACACCATGTAATAATATCATCTCCTCCAGTATCACACACCATGTAATAATATCATCTCCTTCATTATCACACACACCATGTAATATCATCACCTCCTCCAGTATCACACACCATGTGTTATCTCCTCCAGTATCACACACACCATGTAATATCATATCCTCCAGTATCACACACCATGTAATATCATATCCTCCAGTATCACACCATGTAATAATATCATCTCCTCCAGTATCACACACCAAGTAATATCATCTCTTCCAGTATCACACACCATGTAATAATATCATCTTCTCCAGTATCACACACACCATGTAATATTATCATCTCCTCCAGTATCACACACCATGTAATAATATCTCCTCCAGTATCACACACACCATGTAATATTATCACCTCCTCCAGTATCACACACACCATGTAATAATATCATCTCCTCCAGTATCACACACCATGTAATAATATCACCTCCTCCAGTATCACATACACCATGTAATAATATCTCCTCCAGTATCACACACACCATGTAATATTATCACCTCCTCCAGTATCACACACACCATGTAATAATATCATCTCCTCCAGTATCACACACCATGTAATAATATCATCTCCTCCAGTATCACACACCATGTAATAATATCATCTCCTCCAGTATCACACACACCATGTAATAATATCATCTCCTCCAGTATCACACACCATGTAATAATATCTCCTCCAGTATCACACACACCATGTAATATTATCACCTCCTCCAGTATCACACACCATGTAATAATATCTCCTCCAGTATCACACACCATGTAATAATATCACCTCCTCCAGTATCACACACCATGTAATATCATATCCTCCAGTATCACACACCATGTAATAATATCTCCTCCAGTATCACACACACCATGTAATATTATCACCTCCTCCAGTATCACACACACCATGTAATATCATATCCTGCAGTATCACACACACCATGTAATATTATCACCTCCTCCAGTATCACACACACCATGTAATATTATCACCTCCTCCAGTATCACACACACCATGTAATATCATATCCTGCAGTATCACACACACCATGTAATATTATCACCTCCTCCAGTATCACACACACCATGTAATATCATATCCTCCAGTATCACACACCATGTAATATCATCTCCTCCAGTATCACACACCATGTAATAATATCATCTCCTCCAGTATCACACACACCATGTAATAATATCATCTCCTCCAGTATCACACACCATGTAATAATATCTCCTCCAGTATCACACACCATGTAATATTATCACCTCCTCCAGTATCACACACCATGTAATAATATCATCTCCTCCAGTATCACACACCATGTAATAATATCATCTCCTCCAGTATCACACACACCATGTAATAATATCATCTCCTCCAGTATCACACACACCATGTAATATTATCACCTCCTCCAGTATCACACACCATGTAATAATATCATCTTCTCCAGTATCACATACACCATGTAATATTATCACCTCCTCCAGTATCACACACCATGTAATAATATCTCCTCCAGTATCACACACCATGTAATAATATCATCTTCTCCAGTATCACACACCATGTAATATTATCACCTCCTCCAGTATCACACACCATGTAATATCATATCCTCCAGTATCACACACCATGTAATAATATCTCCTCCAGTATCACACACACCATGTAATATTATCACCTCCTCCAGTATCACACACACCATGTAATATCATATCCTGCAGTATCACACACACCATGTAATATTATCACCTCCTCCAGTATCACACACACCATGTAATATCATCTCCTCCAGTATCACACACACCATGTAATATCATATCCTGCAGTATCACACACACCATGTAATATTATCACCTCCTCCAGTATCACACACACCATGTAATATCATCTCCTCCAGTATCACACACCATGTAATATCATCTCCTCCAGTATCACACAGCATAGTCATGAATGGCCACACAAACGCGAGGCCCTTGAATAATACAGGAGAAGTCATCGGTAATAAGATATCAGGTGTAGAGCGGCAGCGGATTGACGCCTTGTGCTACTAGGACCTGGGGGAGGGGGCTTAATGTCGAGAGATAGATGGGACAGAGTATGGTCCCAACCTTCATAAACTGGGCATTCACTGGTCCCTTTACTTTACGCTGTTCCTTCCCAACCCCCTGGTCCCCATACCTGAGTGTTTGACTTGCGGCGTTTCTTCTCTGGGCTCTTCATTTGCATGCCTGGAAAACAGAGATGACCAATCAGATCATCATCATGTGACAACCTCCCCCAAAGAACAGTGACCCCCCACAGGCGTAATGTTATCATGTAACTCTATGGGAGCTGTATATATCTGTATATAGTGAGCTCCCCCAAAGAACAGGTGACCCCCCACAGGCATAATGTTATCATGTAACTCTATGGGAGCTGTATATATCTGTATGTAGTGATCTCCCCCTAGTGGTGACAGCAGGCAGCAGAATGTTATCATGTAACTCTATGGGAGCTGTATATATCTGTATGTAGTGATCTCCCCCAAAGAACAGTGACCCCCCACAGGCATAATGTTATCATGTAACTCTATGGGAGCTGTATATATCTGTATATAGTGAGCTCCCCCAAAGAACAGGTGACCCCCCACAGGCATAATGTTATCATGTAACTCTATGGGAGCTGTATATATCTGTATGTAGTGATCTCCCCCTAGTGGTGGCTGCAGGCAGCAGAATGTTATCATGTAACTCTATGGGAGCTGTATATATCTATGTAGTGAAATCCTCCTAGTGGTGACTGCAGGCAGCAGAATGTTATCATGTAACTCTATGGGAGCTATATATTTCTGTATATAGTGAGCTCCCTCTAGTGGTGACTGCAGGCAGCAGCATGTTATCATGTATCTCTATGGGAGCAGTATATATCTATGGGGGGCCCAGTGATCGAAAACAGCAGTGCAGAGGATTTGTGATCCTCCTCCTGTCCCTGTATGGATGTAGATGACCCAAGGGGCGGGCGGTGATCCTTCTCCTGTCCCTGTATGGCTGTAGATGTCCCCCTGGAGGGGGAGGCTGTGATTCTCCTCCTGTCCCTGTATGTCCCCCTGGAGGGAGAGGCTGTGATTCTCCTGCTGTCCCTGTATGTCTGTAGATGTCCCCCTGGAGGGAGAGGCTGTGATTCTCCTCCTGTCCCTGTATGGCTGTAGATGTCCCCCTGGAGGGAGAGGCTGTGATTCTCCTGCTGTCCCTGTATGTCTGTAGATGTCCCCCTGGAGGGAGAGGCTGTGATTCTCCTCCTGTCCCTGTATGGCTGTAGATGTCCCCCTGGAGGGAGAGGCTGTGATTCTCCTCCTGTCCCTGTATGGCTGTAGATGTCCCTGGGGGAGGGTTAATATGAACCTTTGTGCATGTTCTCACCCCTTATTAGTAAGAGAACATACTAGCCACATGATATATATTTTTGTAATCACTCCTGTGTAACTCCACAGCTCGGTCAAAGAAGTCACAAAGTGTTAAAAAAAATATATATAAATTTCCCGTATGCAAAGTTTCATTATTGAAAAACAAATACTAAAAAGGAATAAGAATAAGTTGCATATTAATCTCGCCACATCAGTAACAGCCGGACTAGAAATTAAAATCGTATTTATCCGGCGCGGTTAACGCAGTAAAAAACAAAAACAAACTTCATCTGGTCTCAAAGTGTTCAAAAAGTCCCAGGAACCCCAAAAATGTGAGTACCCAATGAAAAGTACCGCTCCACCGAAAAATAAAAACATGGCGAGACGAAAACAAATGATTCTGTAAGAAAGTGTTTACTGTGTAAAAGTAGTGAAACAATAAGACGTGGCATCGCCGTGACGACCCGCGGAGAAACGTCACATTATTTATACCGAGCAACGAGGTCCAGAAAGGAGGGGATGCCCGCCGGGGCGCAGAGCGGGGTCTTACTGGGAGACGCGTCACTAAGGGGTTAAGCTCAAGAAACGACAGACAATGTAACCGGGGCCAAAACCCCTACAAAGAACTCATGATGGAAACGAAGAGCCGCCCCCCAATACAATACAACCCCCCAAGCAGATTACAGCACCCCAAAACCCAGACAATGTACACCCCCATAGTGACCGCTGCCAGGCAATAAGAACCCCTCATTATCCCCATACAACTCCTAAGGTATAACCCCAAACATCTACCCCCTTCTCTGCCCCTCCCCCTCACGTCCCCCCTTCTCTCCGCCCCTCCCCCTCACGTCCCCCCTTCTCTCCGCCCCTCCCCTCCTCCGCACGTCCCCCCTTCCCTCCTCACGTCCCCTCCTCCTCACGTCCCCCCTTCTCTCTGCCCCTCCCCCCTCACATCCCCCCTTCTCTCCGCCCCTCCCCTCCTCCGCACGTCCCCCTTTCCCTCCTCCTCACGTCCCCTCCTCCTCACGTCCCCCTTCTCTCGTTCCCTCCTCCTCACGTCCCCTCCTCCTCACGTCCCCCCTTCTCCCGTGCCCTCCTCCTCACGTCCCCCCCTTCCCTCCTCCTCACGTCCCCCCCTTCCCTCCTCCTCACGTCCCCCCCTTCCCTCCTTCTCTCGTCCCCTCCTCCTCACGTCCCCCCTTCTCTCCGCCCCTCCTCCTCACTTCCCCTCTTCTCCCGTCGCCCCCCTTCTCTCCGTCCCCCCTTCCCCCCCTCCTCCTCACGTCCACCCTTCTCTCCGTCCCCCCTCCCCCTTCTCTCCGTCTCCCCCTCCCCCTTCTCTCCGTCTCCCCCTCCCCCTTCTCTCCGTCCCTTCCTCCTCACGTCCCCCCTTCTCTCCGTCCCTTCCCCCTCCCGTCCCACCTTCTCTCCGTCCCTTACCGTCCCCTCCTCCCGTCCCCCCTTCTCTCCATCCCTTCCTCCTCACGTCCCCCCTTCTCTCCGTCCCTTCCGCCTCACGTCCCCCCTTCTCTCCGTCCCTTCCGCCTCACGTCCCCCCTTCTCTCCGTCCCTTCCGCCTCACGTCCCCCCTTCTCTCCGTCCCTTCCGCCTCACGTCCCCCCTTCTCTCCGTCCCTTCCGCCTCACGTCCCCCCTTCCTCCTCACGTCCCCCCTTCTCTCCGTCCCTTCCTCCTCACGTCCCCCCTTCTCTCCGTCCCTTCCTCCTTCTCTCCGTCCCCTCCTCCTCACCGGCTTTGGCTCTGCGGCCCGGGACTGTGAGACCTTCCAGCTTGTCCTGGTCCGCGGCCATTAGAGAAGCGGGGAGAAGATTCACAGACCGGGCATCTCCCGCAGCCTATCCCCGGTTAGTAGGCCTCAGTCCCCGGGATGTGGCGGAGTGTCCCCTCAGGTTCCGGGCAGCGCTGACGGGAAGATAATATCCGCTCACCAGGCCGCTCACCGCACAAAAACCGGAAACACTAAGAGCGAACCGGAAGCTGGCCGGACTGTACTACAGATTCCCAACAGGGAGGGGGGACCAGAGAATCCTGCACGGAAGACCCGACCAGTCATCTGCCCCGCTCCCATCATTATCACTAAGCACCTCCCCCTGAAGGAATGGTACTGGCCAAACCTCACACTGTTTTCATACATCGGGCTGGCGCAAAGCAAGAAACGGGGAGAAGAGGCGGCTGCGTGACGTAAACCATTCATACAGCGGTGTACAGACCGCGAGCACCTCCCCTCTATATATACCGGAGACCGCCAGCACCTCCCCCCCTTCTATATACCGGAGACCTCCAGCACCTCCCCCCTTCTATATACCAGAGACCTCCAGCACCTCCCCCCTTCTATATACCAGAGACCTCCAGCACCCCCCCTTCTATATACCGGAGACCTCCAGCACCTCCCCCCTTCTATATACCAGAGACCTCCAGCACCTCCCCCCTTCTATACACCAGAGACCTCCAGCACCTCCCCCCCTTCTATATACCAGAGACCTCCAGCACCTCCCCCCTTCTATACACCAGAGACCTCCAGCACCTCCCCCCCTTCTATATACAGGAGACCTCCAGCACCTCCCCCCCTTCTATATACCGGAGACCTCCAGCACCTCCCCCCTTCTATACACCAGAGACCTCCAGCACCTCCCCCCCTTCTATATACCGGAGACCTCCAGCACCTCCCCCCCTTCTATATACCGGAGACCTCCAGCACATCCCCCCTTCTATACACCGGAGACCTCCAGCACCTCCCCTTCTATATACCAGAGACCTCCAGCACCTCCCCCCTTCTATATACCAGAGACCTCCAGCACCTCCCCCCCTTCTATATACCAGAGACCTCCAGCACCTCCCCCCCTTCTATATACCAGAGACCTCCAGCACCTCCCCCCCTTCTATATACCAGAGGCCTCCAGCACCTCCCCCCCTTCTATATACCAGAGACCTCCAGCACCTCCCCTTCTATATACCAGAGACCTGCAGCACCTCCCCCCCCCCCTAAATACCAGAGACCGCCAGCACCTCCCCTTCTATATACCCAGACCTCCAGCACCTCCCCTCCCCAAATACCAGAGACCTCCAGCACCTCCCCCCCTTCTATATATCAGAGACCTCCATCACCTCCCCTTCTATATACCCGGGACCTCCAGCACCTCCCCCACCCCTAAATACCAGAGACCGCAAGCACCTCCCCTTCTATATACCCGGGACCTCCAGCACCTCCCCTTCTATATACCAGAGACCTCCAGCACCTCCCCCCTTCTATATACCAGAGACCTCCAGCACCTCCCCCCTTCTATATAGCAGAGACCTCCAGCACCTCCCCCCTTCTATATACCAGAGACCTCCAGCACCTCCCCCCTTCTATATACCAGAGACCTCCAGCACCTCCCCCCTTCTATATACCAGAGACCTCCAGCACCTCCCCGTCTATATACCAGAGACCTCCAGCACCTCCCCCCCTTCTATATACCAGAGACCTCCAGCACCCCTCCCCTTCTATATACCAGAGACCTCCAGCACCCCCTTCTATATACCAGAGACCTCCAGCACCTCCCCTTCTATATACCAGAGATGTCCAGTACACCCCCCCCCCTATACCCGGAACCTCCATGCCCTCCCCCGATATACCGGAGACCTATATACAATGGCTGATTGAACGTGACAAATTCTCCCTCGGAAATCCGAGACAGATAGGAGCAGCACCTCACCTGTGTACAGGATCCTGAGATATCAGATATATAATACACCTGTGTACAGGATCCTGAGATATCAGATATATAATACACCTGTGTACAGGATCCTGAGATATCAGATATATAATACACCCGTATACAGAATCCTGAGATATCAGATATATAATACACCTGTGTACAGGATCCTGAGATATCAGATATATAATACACCTGTGTACAGGATCCTGAGATATCAGATATATAATACACCTGTGCACAGGATCCTGAGATATCAGATATATAATACACCCGTGTACAGGACCCTGAGATATCAGATATATAATACACCTGTGTACAGGATCCTGAGATATCAGATATATAATACACCTGTGTACAGGACCCTGAGATATCAGATATATAATACACCTGTGTACAGGATCCTGAGATATCAGATATATAATACACCTGTGTACAGGATCCTGAGATATCAGATATATAATACACCTGTGTACAGGATCCTGAGATATCAGATATATAATACACCCGTGTACAGGACCCTGAGATATCAGATATATAATACACCCGTGTACAGGACCCTGAGATATCAGATATATAATACACCCGTGTACAGGACCCTGAGATATCAGATATATAATACACCTGTGTACAGGACCCTGAGATATCAGATATATAATACACCTGTGTACAGGATCCTGAGATATCAGATATATAATACACCCGTGTACAGGATCCTGAGATATCAGATATATAATACACCCGTGTACAGGATCCTGAGATATCAGATATATAATACACCTGTGTACAGGATCCTGAGATATCAGATATATAATACACCTGTGTACAGGATCCTGAGATATCAGATATATAATACACCTGTGTACAGGACCCTGAGATATCAGATATATAATACACCCGTGTACAGGATCCTGAGATATCAGATATATAATACACCCGTGTACAGGACCCTGAGATATCAGATATATAATACACCTGTGTACAGGATCCTGAGATATCAGATATATAATACACCTGTGTACAGGATCCTGAGATATCAGATATATAATACACCTGTGTACAGGATCCTGAGATATCAGATATATAATACACCCGTGTACAGGATCCTGAGATATCAGATATATAATACACCTGTGTACACGATCCTGAGATATCAGATATATAATACACCTGTGTACAGGATCCTGAGATATCAGATATATAATACACCTGTGTACAGGACCCTGAGATATCAGATATATAATACACCCGTGTACAGGATCCTGAGATATCAGATATATAATACACCCGTGTACAGGACCCTGAGATATCAGATATATAATACACCCGTGTATAGGATCCTGAGATATCAGATATATAATACACCCGTGTACAGGATCCTGAGATATCAGATATATAATACACCTGTGTACAGGACCCTGAGATATCAGATATATAATACACCTGTGTACAGGACCCTGAGATATCAGATATATAATACACCTGTGTACAGGACCCTGAGATATCAGATATATAATACACCTGTGTACAGGACCCTGAGATATCAGATATATAATACACCTGTGTACAGGACCCTGAGATATCAGATATATAATACACCCGTGTACAGGATCCTGAGATATCAGATATATAATACACCCGTGTACAGGACCCTGAGATATCAGATATATAATACACCCGTGTACAGGACCCGGAGATATCAGATATATAATACACCCGTGTACAGGACCCTGAGATATCAGATATATAATACACCTGTGTACAGGATCCTGAGATATCAGATATATAATACACCTGTGTACAGGACCCTGAGATATCAGATATATAATACACCTGTGTACAGGATCCTGAGATATCAGATATATAATACACCCGTGTACAGGACCCTGAGATATCAGATATATAATACACCTGTGTACAGGATCCTGAGATATCAGATATATAATACACCCGTGTACAGGATCCTGAGATATCAGATATATAATACACCTGTGTACAGGATCCTGAGATATCAGATATATAATACACCTGTGTACAGGACCCTGAGATATCAGATATATAATACACCTGTGTACAGGATCCTGAGATATCAGATATATAATACACCCGTGTACAGGATCCTGAGATATCAGATATATAATACACCCGTGTACAGGATCCTGAGATATCAGATATATAATACACCCGTGTACAGGATCCTGAGATATCAGATATATAATACACCCGTGTACAGGATCCTGAGATATCAGATATATAATACACCCGTGTACAGGACCCTGAGATATCAGATATATAATACACCCGTGTACAGGATCCTGAGATATCAGATATATAATACACCCGTGTACAGGATCCGGAGATATCAGATATATAATACACCCGTGTACAGGATCCTGAGATATCAGATATATAATACACCTGTGTACAGGACCCTGAGATATCAGATATATAATACACCCGTGTACAGGACCCTGAGATATCAGATATATAATACACCTGTGTACAGGACCCTGAGATATCAGATATATAATACACCTGTGTACAGGACCCTGAGATATCAGATATATAATACACCCGTGTACAGGACCCTGAGATATCAGATATATAATACACCTGTGTACAGGATCCTGAGATATCAGATATATAATACACCCGTGTACAGGATCCTGAGATATCAGATATATAATACACCTGTGTACAGGATCCTGAGATATCAGATATATAATACACCTGTGTACAGGACCCTGAGATATCAGATATATAATACACCTGTGTACAGGATCCTGAGATATCAGATATATAATACACCCGTGTACAGGATCCTGAGATATCAGATATATAATACACCCGTGTACAGGATCCTGAGATATCAGATATATAATACACCTGTGTACAGGATCCTGAGATATCCGATATATAATACACCTGTGTACAGGATCCTGAGATATCAGATATATAATACACCTGTGTACAGGATCCTGAGATATCCGATATATAATACACCTGTGTACAGGATCCTGAGATATCAGATATATAATACACCTGTGTACAGGACCCTGAGATATCAGATATATAATACACCCGTGTACAGGACCCTGAGATATCAGATATATAATACACCTGTGTACAGGATCCTGAGATATCAGATATATAATACACCTGTGTACACGATCCTGAGATATCAGATATATAATACACCTGTGTACAGGATCCTGAGATATCAGATATATAATACACCCGTGTACAGGATCCTGAGATATCAGATATATAATACACCCGTATACAGGACCCTGAGATATCAGATATATAATACACCCGTATACAGGATCCTGAGATATCAGATATATAATACACCTGTGTACACGATCCTGAGATATCAGATATATAATACACCCGTATACAGGACCCTGAGATATCAGATATATAATACACCCGTGTACAGGATCCTGAGATATCAGATATATAATACACCTGTGTACACGATCCTGAGATATATAATACACCTGTGTACAGGATCCTGAGATATCAGATATATAATACACCCGTATACAGGACCCTGAGATATCAGATATATAATACACCCGTGTACAGGACCCTGAGATATCAGATATATAATACACCCGTGTACAGGATCCTGAGATATCAGATATATAATACACCTGTGTACACGATCCTGAGATATATAATACACCTGTGTACAGGATCCTGAGATATCAGATATATAATACACCTGTGTACAGGATCCTGAGATATCAGATATATAATACACCTGTGTACAGGACCCTGAGATATCAGATATATAATACACCTGTGTACAGGACCCTCAGATATCAGATATATAATACACCTGTGTACAGGACCCTGAGATATCAGATATATAATACACCTGTGTACAGGACCCTGAGATATCAGATATATAATACACCTGTGTACAGGATCCTGAGATATCAGATATATAATACACCCGTGTACAGGATCCTGAGATATCAGATATATAATACACCTGTGTACAGGACCCTGAGATATCAGATATATAATACACCTGTGTACAGGATCCTGAGATATCAGATATATAATACACCTGTGTACAGGATCCTGAGATATCAGATATATAATACACCTGTGTACAGGATCCTGAGATATCAGATATATAATACACCCGTGTACAGGATCCTGAGATATATAATACACCCGTGTACAGGATCCTGAGATATCAGATATATAATACACCTGTGTACAGGATCCTGAGATATCAGATATATAATACACCTGTGTACAGGATCCTGAGATATCAGATATATAATACACCTGTGCACAGGATCCTGAGATATCAGATATATAATACACCTGTGTACAGGATCCTGAGATATCAGATATATAATACACCTGTGTACAGGATCCTGAGATATCAGATATATAATACACCTGTGTACAGGATCCTGAGATATCAGATATATAATACACCTGTGTACACGATCCTGAGATATCAGATATATAATACACCTGTGTACAGGACCCTGAGATATCAGATATATAATACACCTGTGTACAGGATCCTGAGATATCAGATATATAATACACCTGTGTACAGGATCCTGAGATATCAGATATATAATACACCTGTGTACACGATCCTGAGATATCAGATATATAATACACCTGTGTACAGGATCCTGAGATATCAGATATATAATACACCCGTGTACAGGATCCTGAGATATCAGATATATAATACACCCGTATACAGGACCCTGAGATATCAGATATATAATACACCCGTATACAGGATCCTGAGATATCAGATATATAATACACCTGTGTACACGATCCTGAGATATCAGATATATAATACACCCGTATACAGGACCCTGAGATATCAGATATATAATACACCCGTGTACAGGATCCTGAGATATCAGATATATAATACACCTGTGTACAGGACCCTGAGATATCAGATATATAATACACCCGTGTACAGGATCCTGAGATATCAGATATATAATACACCTGTGTACAGGACCCAGATATCAGATATATAATACACCCGTGTACAGGATCCTGAGATATCAGATATATAATACACCTGTGTACACGATCCTGAGATATATAATACACCTGTGTACAGGATCCTGAGATATCAGATATATAATACACCTGTGTACAGGATCCTGAGATATCAGATATATAATACACCTGTGTACAGGACCCTGAGATATCAGATATATAATACACCTGTGTACAGGACCCTCAGATATCAGATATATAATACACCTGTGTACAGGACCCTGAGATATCAGATATATAATACACCTGTGTACAGGACCCTGAGATATCAGATATATAATACACCTGTGTACAGGATCCTGAGATATCAGATATATAATACACCCGTGTACAGGATCCTGAGATATCAGATATATAATACACCTGTGTACAGGACCCTGAGATATCAGATATATAATACACCTGTGTACAGGATCCTGAGATATCAGATATATAATACACCTGTGTACAGGATCCTGAGATATCAGATATATAATACACCTGTGTACAGGATCCTGAGATATCAGATATATAATACACCCGTGTACAGGATCCTGAGATATATAATACACCCGTGTACAGGATCCTGAGATATCAGATATATAATACACCTGTGTACAGGATCCTGAGATATCAGATATATAATACACCTGTGTACAGGATCCTGAGATATCAGATATATAATACACCTGTGCACAGGATCCTGAGATATCAGATATATAATACACCTGTGTACAGGATCCTGAGATATCAGATATATAATACACCTGTGTACAGGATCCTGAGATATCAGATATATAATACACCTGTGTACAGGATCCTGAGATATCAGATATATAATACACCTGTGTACACGATCCTGAGATATCAGATATATAATACACCTGTGTACAGGATCCTGAGATATATAATACACCTGTGTACACGATCCTGAGATATCAGATATATAATACACCTGTGTACACGATCCTGAGATATCAGATATATAATACACCTGTGTACAGGACCCTGAGATATCAGATATATAATACACCTGTGTACAGGATCCTGAGATATCAGATATATAATACACCTGTGTACAGGACCCTGAGATATCAGATATATAATACACCTGTGTACAGGATACTGAGATATCAGATATATAATACACCTGTGTACAGGATCCTGAGATATCAGATATATAATACACCTGTGTACAGGATCCTGAGATATCAGATATATAATACACCCGTGTACAGGATCCTGAGATATCAGATATATAATACACCTGTGTACAGGATACTGAGATATCAGATATATAATACACCTGTGTACAGGACCCTGAGATATCAGATATATAATACACCTGTGTACAGGATCCTGAGATATCAGATATATAATACACCTGTGTACACGATCCTGAGATATCAGATATATAATACACCCGTGTACAGGACCCTGAGATATCAGATATATAATACACCTGTGTACAGGATCCTGAGATATCAGATATATAATACACCTGTGTACAGGATCCTGAGATATCAGATATATAATACACCCGTGTACAGGACCCTGAGATATCAGATATATAATACACCTGTGTACACGATCCTGAGATATCAGATATATAATACACCCGTGTACACGGCCCTGAGATATCAGATATATAATACACCCGTGTACAGGATCCTGAGATATCAGATATATAATACACCTGTGTACAGGACCCTGAGATATCAGATATATAATACACCTGTGTACAGGACCCTGAGATATCAGATATATAATACACCTGTGTACAGGATCCTGAGATATCAGATATATAATACACCCGTATACAGAATCCTGAGATATCAGATATATAATACACCTGTGTACAGGACCCTGAGATATCAGATATATAATACACCTGTGTACAGGACCCTGAGATATCAGATATATAATACACCTGTGTACAGGACCCTGAGATATCAGATATATAATACACCTGTGTACACGACCCTGAGATATCAGATATATAATACACCTGTGTACAGGACCCTGAGATATCAGATATATAATACACCTGTGTACAGGATACTGAGATATCAGATATATAATACACCTGTGTACAGGATCCTGAGATATCAGATATATAATACACCTGTGTACAGGACCCTGAGATATCAGATATATAATACACCTGTGTACAGGACCCTGAGATATCAGATATATAATACACCCGTGTACAGGATCCTGAGATATCAGATATATAATACACCCGTGTACAGGATCCTGAGATATCAGATATATAATACACCTGTGTACAGGACCCTGAGATATCAGATATATAATACACCTGTGTACAGGACCCTGAGATATCAGATATATAATACACCCGTGTACAGGATCCTGAGATATCAGATATATAATACACCTGTGTACAGGATCCTGAGATATCAGATATATAATACACCCGTGTACACGATCCTGAGATATCAGATATATAATACACCCGTGTACAGGATCCTGAGATATCAGATATATAATACACCTGTGTACAGGACCCTGAGATATCAGATATATAATACACCTGTGTACAGGATCCTGAGATATCAGATATATAATACACCTGTGTACAGGACCCTGAGATATCAGATATATAATACACCTGTGTACAGGACCCTCAGATATCAGATATATAATACACCTGTGTACAGGACCCTGAGATATCAGATATATAATACACCTGTGTACACGATCCTGAGATATCAGATATATAATACACCTGTGTACAGGATCCTGAGATATCAGATATATAATACACCCGTGTACAGGATCCTGAGATATCAGATATATAATACACCTGTGTACACGATCCTGAGATATCAGATATATAATACACCTGTGTACAGGATCCTGAGATATCAGATATATAATACACCTGTGTACAGGATCCTGAGAGATCAGATATATAATACACCTGTGTACAGGATCCTGAGATATCAGATATATAATACACCTGTGTACAGGACCCTGAGATATCAGATATATAATACACCTGTGTACAGGATCCTGAGATATCAGATATATAATACACCTGTGTACAGGATCCTGAGATATCAGATATATAATACACCTGTGTACAGGATCCTGAGATATCAGATATATAATACACCTGTGTACAGGATCCTGAGATATCAGATATATAATACACCTGTGTACAGGACCCTGAGATATATAATACACCTGTGTACAGGATCCTGAGATATCAGATATATAATACACCCGTGTACAGGACCCTGAGATATCAGATATATAATACACCTGTGTACAGGACCCTGAGATATCAGATATATAATACACCTGTGTACAGGATCCTGAGATATCAGATATATAATACACCCGTGTACAGGATCCTGAGATATCAGATATATAATACACCTGTGTACAGGATCCTGAGATATCAGATATATAATACACCTGTGTACAGGATCCTGAGATATCAGATATATAATACACCTGTGTACAGGATCCTGAGATATCAGATATATAATACACCCGTGTACAGGATCCTGAGATATATAATACACCCGTGTACAGGATCCTGAGATATCAGATATATAATACACCCGTGTACAGGATCCTGAGATATCAGATATATAATACACCTGTGTACAGGATCCTGAGATATCAGATATATAATACACCTGTGCACAGGATCCTGAGATATCAGATATATAATACACCTGTGTACAGGATCCTGAGATATCAGATATATAATACACCTGTGTACAGGATCCTGAGATATCAGATATATAATACACCTGTGTACACGATCCTGAGATATCAGATATATAATACACCTGTGTACAGGATCCTGAGATATATAATACACCTGTGTACACGATCCTGAGATATCAGATATATAATACACCTGTGTACAGGACACTGAGATATCAGATATATAATACACCTGTGTACAGGACCCTGAGATATCAGATATATAATACACCTGTGTACAGGATCCTGAGATATCAGATATATAATACACCTGTGTACAGGACCCTGAGATATCAGATATATAATACACCTGTGTACAGGATACTGAGATATCAGATATATAATACACCTGTGTACAGGATCCTGAGATATCAGATATATAATACACCTGTGTACAGGATCCTGAGATATCAGATATATAATACACCTGTGTACAGGATCCTGAGATATCAGATATATAATACACCCGTGTACAGGATCCTGAGATATCAGATATATAATACACCTGTGTACAGGATCCTGAGATATCAGATATATAATACACCTGTGTACAGGATCCTGTGATATGAGATATATAATACACCTGTGTACACGATCCTGAGATATCAGATATATAATACACCTGTGTACACGATCCTGAGATATCAGATATATAATACACCTGTGTACAGGATCCTGAGATATCAGATATATAATACACCCGTGTACAGGATCCTGAGATATCAGATATATAATACACCTGTGTACAGGATACTGAGATATCAGATATATAATACACCTGTGTACAGGACCCTGAGATATCAGATATATAATACACCTGTGTACAGGATCCTGAGATATCAGATATATAATACACCTGTGTACACGATCCTGAGATATCAGATATATAATACACCCGTGTACAGGATCCTGAGATATCAGATATATAATACACCCGTGTACAGGACACTGAGATATCAGATATATAATACACCTGTATACAGGATCCTGAGATATATAATACACCTGTGTACACGATCCTGAGATATCAGATATATAATACACCTGTGTACAGGACCCTGAGATATCAGATATATAATACACCTGTGTACAGGACCCTGAGATATCAGATATATAATACACCTGTGTACAGGATCCTGAGATATCAGATATATAATACACCTGTGTACAGGATCCTGAGATATCAGATATATAATACACCCGTGTACAGGATCCCGAGATATCAGATATATAATACACCTGTGTACAGGACCCTGAGAGATCAGATATATAATACACCCGTATACAGGATCCTGAGATATCAGATATATAATACACCCGTATACAGAATCCTGAGATATCAGATATATAATACACCTGTGTACAGGATCCTGAGATATCAGATATATAATACACCTGTGTACAGGATCCTGAGATATCAGATATATAATACACCTGTGTACAGGATCCTGAGATATCAGATATATAATACACCTGTGTACAGGACCCTGAGATATCAGATATATAATACACCTGTGTACAGGATCCTGAGATATCAGATATATAATACACCTGTGTACAGGACCCTGAGATATCAGATATATAATACACCTGTGTACACGATCCTGAGATATCAGATATATAATACACCTGTGTACACGATCCTGAGATATCAGATATATAATACACCTGTGTACAGGACCCTGAGATATCAGATATATATATATATATATATCTACTGTATAATATAACGGATGTCTGGAGAGCGGTGATGTCACTGCTGTATAATATAATTGATATCTGGAGAGCGGTGATGTCACTGCTGTATAATATAACTGATATCTGGAGAGCGGTGATGTCACTGCTGTATAATATAATTGATATCTGGGGAGCGGTGATGTCACTGCTGTATAATATAACTGATATCTGGAGAGCGGTGATGTCACTGCTGTATAATATAATTGATATCTGGAGAGCGGTGATGTCACTGATGTATAATATAACTTATATCTGGAGAGCGGTGATGTCACTGCAGTATAATATAACTGATATCTGGAGAGCGGTGAGGTCACTGCTGTATAATATAACGGATATCTGGAGGGCAGTGATGTCACTGCTGTATAATATAACTGATATCTGGAGAGTGGTGATGTCACTGCTGTATAATATAACTGATATCTGGAGAGCAGTGATGTCACTGCTGTATAATATAACTGTTATCTGGAGAGCGGTGATGTCACTGCTGTATAATATAACTGATATCTGGAGAGCGGTGATGTCACTGCAGTATAATATATATCTGGTGAGCGGTGATGTCACTGCTGTATAATATAATATATCTGGAGAGCGGTGATGTCACTGCTGTATAATATATCTTACATCTGGAGAGAGGTGATGTCACTGCTGTATAATATAACTTATATCTGGAGAGCGGTGATGTCACTGCTGTATAATATAACATATCTGGAGAGTGGTGATGTCACTGCGGTATAATATAACTGATATCTGGGGAGCGGTGATGTCACTGCTGTATAATATAACTGATATCTGGAGGGCGGTGATGTCACTGCTGTGTAATATAACTGATATCTGGAGAGCGGTGATGTCACTGCTGTATAATATAACCGATATCTGGAGGGCGGTGAGGTCACTGCTGTATAATATAACCGATATCTGGAGGGCGGTGAGGTCACTGCTGTATAATATAACTGATATCTGGAGAGCGGTGATGTCACTGCTGTATAATATAACTGATATCTGGAGGGCGGTGATGTCACTGCTCTATAATATAACTGATATCTGGAGAGCGGTGATGTCACTGCTGTATAATATAACTGATATCTGGAGAGCGGTGATGTCACTGCTGTATAATATAACTGATATCTGGAGAGCGGTGATGTCACTGCTGTATAATATATCTTATATCTGGAGAGCGGTGATGTCACTGCTGTATAATATAACTGATATCTGGAGAGCGGTGATGTCACTGCTGTATAATATAATATATCTGGAGAGCGGTGATGTCACTGCTGTATAATATAATATATCTGGAGAGCGGTGATGTCACTGTTGTATAATATAACTGATATCTGGAGAGCGGTGATGTCACTGCTGTATAATATAACTGATATCTGGAGAGCGGTGATGTCACTGCTGTATAATATAACTTATATCTGGAGAGCGGTGATGTCACTGCTGTATAATATAACTGATATCTGGAGGGCGGTGATGTCACTGCTGTATAATATAACTGATATCTGGAGAGCGGTGATGTCACTACTGTATAATATAACTGATATCTGGAGAGCGGTGATGTCACTGCTGTATAATATAACTGATATCTGGAGAGCGGTGACGTCACTGCTGTATAATATAACTGATATCTGGAGAGCGGTGATGTTACTGCTGTATAATATAACTGATATCTGGAGAGCGGTGATGTCACTGCTGTATAATATAACTGATATCTGGAGAGCGGTGATGTCACTGCTGTATAATATAACTGATATCTGGAGAGCGGTGATGTCACTGCTGTATAATACATCTTATATCTGGAGAGCGGTGATGTCACTGCTGTATAATATAACTGATATCTGGAGGGCGGTGATGTCACTGCTGTATAATATAACTGATATCTGGAGAGCGGTGATGTCACTGCTGTATAATATAACGGATATCTGGAGAGCGGTGATGTCACTGCTGTATAATATAACTGATATCTGGAGAGCGGTGAGGTCACTGCTGTATAATATAACTGATATCTGGAGAGCGGTGATGTCACTGCTGTATAATATAATATATCTGGAGAGCGGTGATGTCACTGCTGTATAATATAATATATCTGGAGAGCGGTGATGTCACTGTTGTATAATATAACTGATATCTGGAGACCGGTGATGTCACTGCTGTATAATATAACTGATATCTGGAGGGCGGTGATGTCACTGCTGTATAATATAACTGATATCTGGAGAGCGGTGATGTCACTACTGTATAATATAACTGATATCTGGAGAGCGGTGATGTCACTGCTGTATAATATAACTGATATCTGGAGAGCGGTGACGTCACTGCTGTATAATATAACTGATATCTGGAGAGCGGTGATGTTACTGCTGTATAATATAACTGATATCTGGAGAGCGGTGATGTCACTGCTGTATAATATAACTGATATCTGGAGAGCGGTGATGTCACTGCTGTATAATACATCTTATATCTGGAGAGCGGTGATGTCACTGCTGTATAATATAACTGATATCTGGAGAGCGGTGATGTCACTGCTGTATAATATAACGGATATCTGGAGAGTGGTGAGGTCACTGCTGTATAATATAACTGATATCTGGAGGGCGGTGATGTCACTGCTGTATAATATAACTGATATCTGGAGAGTGGTGATGTCACTGCTGTATAATATAACATATCTGGAGAGCGGTGATGTCACTGCTGTATAATATAACTGATATCTGGAGAGCGGTGATGTCACTGCTGTATAATATAACTGATATCTGGAGAGCGGTGATGTCACTGCTGTATAATATAAGTGATATCTGGAGAGCGGTGATGTCACTGCTGTATAATATAACTGATATCTGGAGAGCGGTGATGTCACTGCTGTATAATATAACGGATATCTGGAGAGCGGTGATGTGACTGCTGTATAATATAATATATCTGGAGAGCGGTGATGTCACTGTTGTATAATATAACTGATATCTGGAGGGCGGTGATGTCACTGCTGTATAATATAACTGATATCTGGAGGGCGGTGATGTCACTGCTGTATAATATAACTGATATCTGGAGAGCGGTGATGTCACTGCTATATAATATATCTGATATCTGGAGAGTGGTGATGTCACTGCTGTATAATATAACTGATATCTGGAGAGCGGTGATGTCACTGCTGTATAATATAACTGATATCTGGAGGGCGGTGATGTCACTGCTGTATAATATAACTGATATCTGGAGAGCGGTGATGTCACTGCTGTATAATATAACTGATATCTGGAGGGCGGTGATGTCACTGCTGTATAATATAACTGATATCTGGAGAGCGGTGATGTCACTGCTGTATAATATAACTTATATCTGGAGAGCGGTGATGTCACTGCTGTATAATATAACTGATATCTGGAGAGCGGTGATGTTACTGCTGTATAATATATCTGGAGAGCGGTGATGTCACTGCTGTATAATATAACTGATATCTGGAGATCGTGATGTCACTGCTGTATAATATAACTGATATCTGGGGAGCGGTGATGTCACTGCTGTATAATATAACTGATATCTGGAGAGCGGTGATGTCACTGCTGTATAATATAACTGATATCTGGAGATCGTGATGTCACTGCTGTATAATATAACTGATATCTGGAGAGCGGTGATGTCACTGCTGTATAATATAACTGATATCTGGAGATCGTGATGTCACTGCTGTATAATATAACTGATATCTGGAGATCGTGATGTCACTGCTGTATAATATAATATATCTGGAGAGCGGTGATGTCACTGCTGTATAATATAACTGATATCTGGAGAGCGGTGATGTCACTGCTGTATAATATAACTGATATCTGGAGAGCGGTGATGTCACTGCTGTATAATATAACTGATATCTGGAGAGCGGTGATGTCACTGCTGTATAATATAACTGATATCTGGAGATCGGTGATGTCACTGCTGTATAATATATCTGATATCTGGAGAGTTGTGATGTCACTGCTGTATGATATAACTGATGTCTGGAGAGCGGTGATGTCACTGCTGTATAATATAACTGATATCTGGTGAGTGGCGATGTCACTACGCCCCCCAGTATCCTGTCTGTCTGAGGCTGCGGGCCCCCCAGTATCCAGTTTGTCTGAGGCCGCGGGCCCCTATTATCCAGTCTGGCGCCCCTCACTGGATCGTTATAAAGTGCTGTGTTCCTGTCGTGTGGCGTTTGCTCGCTCTGCGGTGACGAGTCTTTGCCGGGGGGAAGGTGACCACGCAACCACTACACAAATACGACTTTAATCATCAGCTTCCTTTGGTATATTCAAGGCAATTTGTAGAATAACATGAAAAAGAAATAGATTTACAAGTGAGGAATAGCACGGGGAGGGGGGGGGGGGGGGGGTGCCACACGGCGGTGGCGAGACTTTGGTATCAGTATATAAATGTCTATGCAATGGGGGAAGGGCAGCTATACATGTAATGATTATTCTGTATGTCCGGCTACCGCACCCAGTTCTGTCCTCCGGTCACCAAACATGGCACAGCAATGCCACTTCTAGCCTTTCTCCTCCATCATCACTGACCCCGAGGAAGGAGACATGTCACCCCAGGTGCTGACACCCTCCCCTCTCCAGAGACAGTGTCACCCCAGGTGCTGACACCCTCCCCTCTCCAGAGACCGTGTCACCCCAGGTGCTGACAACTCCCCTTCCTCCACAGAGACTGTCACCCCAAGTGCTGACACCCTCCCCTCTCCAGAGACCTTGTCACCCCAAGTGCTGACACCCTCCCCTCTCCAGAGACCGTATCACCCCAGGTGCTGACAACTCCCCTTCCTCCACAGAGACTGTCACCCCAGGTGCTAATCACTCCTGCTGGAGAGAACATGTCACCCCAGGTGCTAATCACTCCTGCTGGAGAGAACATGTCACCCCAGGTGCTAATCACCCCTGCTGGAGAGAACATGTCACCCCAGGTGCTAATCACTCCTGCTGGAGAGAACATGTCACCCCAGGTGCTAACACCCCCACTTCTTAGAGATCGTGTCACTCCAGGTGCTGCCTTCCTCTCCATCCCCAGAGACAGTGTCACCACAGGTGCTGTTACCCCCCTCCCCAGAGACAGTGTCACCCCCAGGTGCTGACACCCCCTTCGGATAAGGAGACTGTCACATTATCTGCAATCCTGAACACGGCTCTTCACAAATCCTTCCCCTGAGGATTATTTAGAGTAGTGTGCAGCCATCGGTCTATAATTACCTGTGCACACAGCACCTGCCGTTACTGATCCCACAAGCCATCCATAGGAGAGGAGCGGGGCGGGACACATAGGAGAGGAGCGGGGCGGGACACATAGGAGAGGAGCGGGGCGGGACACATAGGAGAGGAGCGGGGCGGGACACATAGGAGAGGAGCGGGGCGGGACACATAGGAGAGGAGCGGGGCGGGACACATAGGAGAGGAGCGGGGCGGGACACATAGGAGAGGAGCGGGGCGGGACACATAGGAGAGGAGCGGGGCGGGACACATAGGAGAGGAGCGGGGCGGGACACATAGGAGAGGAGCGGGGCGGGACACATAGGAGAGGAGCGGGGCGGGACACATAGGAGAGCGGGGCGGGACACATAGGAGAGGAGCGGGGCGGGACACATAGGAGAGGAGCGGGGCGGGACACATAGGAGAGGAGCGGGGCGGGACACATAGGAGAGGAGCGGGGCGGGACACATAGGAGAGGAGCGGGGCGGGACACATAGGAGAGGAGCGGGGCATATAGGAGCCACAGTCACCACCTCCAGCTGTGTGGGTGCATCTGTGGGGTAGGAGCCGCCCTGTCTATAGGTGGGGGGCTGATAAATTTTCAGCCTCCTCCTTCTTCTTAAGGCAAAATGTTTGGGGGGCTCAGAACAAGTGCATTACAAGTGCATATTCCATCAGGGGCTCCGTCTCTAGTGGGGGCATCAGGCCACGGTGCAAAAGCAGCAGCAGAAATAAATAGGCGCAGGGTCTGAAAGGAGGGCGTCATCATGCTCCGGTTCTGGGTCCAATCATTATTGCCATTTGATGGGCACTGGAGGCTTAGGGGCCCAGGTAGAAAACAGGAGGGGGAGGGGCAGAGGAGCCATTATAGGACAACCCTCCCCACAACAGGATGAACCATACCAATAAAAAAGAAGAAACGTCTGGGTAGAAAGGCACAGATGAGTGAGGAGACGGCACGCCACGGGCGATCACGTACAGAGAAGTCCTCGCCATGCCTGCCATGTTCCAGTCACAAGGTGGACGGGCGGCTGCGGGCAGCACTGACTCACGGCCGTGGTAATTGTGCAGTGACCCTACAAAATCCCTGATAGGAGGTAAGAAGTACGCGCCACGGCGGCAGAACAGGAAGAGGCCGTGGCGTGATGTGGGGAGGAGGATCGTCGTGGGGTGGGGGGGGTGATCGGCGGCTCAGACGTTGCCTGCACGTACAGGTGCGGTCACTGTCTCCGCTCCACGGGCTGCTGGAGACACAGCTCGCTGCCGGCAGAGATTATGGGTAAGTGATTGTCCATGTGGTAGCTGATGAGATGGCTCACACTCTCGAAGCGGTGGTCCTTGGTTCGGACCTGTCAAAGTTACACAAGCGTTAAACATGGCGTCAAAATATCGGCCTCCCCAAAATACAAGTCCAACACAAAGGGGTGCGGGCCTGGCAGCAGTAAGGGGCGCACATAGGGTGCTTACTCACCACTCCCTCAGGATCCACCAGCAGCAGGTGCTTGGGCTGTCCATTCTGAAGACCCGTCAGGACATACTGCCCTGGTGTGTTGGTGCTCTCCCTCACCAGGAAGTCTCCGTTGACCCTCAGCTGACGTTCGGCCTCTTTCCTGGTCATCTTTCCATGGTACCACGGCTCCCGTTTCAATTGTTCCTCCATACTGACAATAGACGGGCCGGATGGTATGGCCTCCTCAAATGGCTCTAGGTAAGACATGGCAGATACAGGGGCTTATAGAAGGGGAGGCACACCAATAATCCAGCCTGGTCACAGAGGACGGACCCTTAGGCAACAACTTCATACAAGACTCACTCATGTCAAAGATGTCTCTCTGGCCGTTGGTGGTGCCACGTACAGGCTGGCGAGACTTGTCCAGGTTCTGCACATTTACATAGGAAGGGTCATCAAATAGGTCAGGCCGATTCAAGGGCTTGGCACCGGGCGTCGGAAATCTTTCCTTACCTGGAGGAACAGGAAAGAAAGTCAATAATTCAGAACAGAAAGAAGGACAAGAGGAAGCCAGAACCTACAGAGCACAGGCGGCAGCACGCTCCTCATATTATAAGAGGCAGAGGTTCTGCTGTACCACCCTAGACCACCAGGGATCTCTCCAATAACCCCTTCACCACCTTAGACTACCAGGGAAGTCTTTACTAAACCCATTCACCTGCCTAGACCATTAAGGATGTCTTTAATAAACCGACCACCAGGGATGTCTCCAATAACCCCTTCACCACCCTATATCCCCAGGGAAGTCTTTACTAAACCCCTTCACCACCCTAGACCACCAGGGATGTCTCCAATAACCCCTTCACCACCCTATATCCCCAGGGAAGTCTTTACTAAACCCCTTCACCACCAGGGATGTCTACAGTAACCCATTCACCACCCTAGATCACCAGGAAAGTCCCTGTTAAATGGATTCTCTACCAGTTGATCACTGGGGTTTTTTTTTAGTTTTTTTTTTTAAGTTGGGCCGGTTTCAGTAACCATTCCTGTAACTCCTTCACCAGGGAGGTCTCTATGAACCACCAACTCGGACCACCAGAGAAAACCTGTCATGACCTACTGCCCTCACAAAACAATCAATCAGGTCAGGTGGCAGTCAATGTGGGAGGGGCTGGATGGCTGCAGGTCAGATGGTCAGTGTGGGAGGGGCTGGATGGCTGCAGGTCGGTGTGGGAGGGGCTGGATGGCTGCAGGTCAGGTGGTCAGTGTGGGAGGAGCTGGATGGCTGCAGGTCAGTGTAGGGGGCTGAATGGCTGCAGGTCAGGTGGTCAGTGTGTGAGGGGCTGGATGACTGCAGGTCAGATGGTCAGTGTGGGAGGAGCTGGATGGCTGCAGGTCGGTGTGGGAGGGGCTGGATGGCTGCAGGTCAGTGTGGGAGGAGCTGGATGGCTGCAGGTCAGTGTAGGAGGGGCTGAATGGCTGCAGGTCAGATGGTCAGTGTGGGAGGAGCTGGATGGCTGCAGGTTGGTGTGGGAGGGGCTGGATGGCTTCAGGTCAGTGTGGGAGGGGCTGGATGGCTGCAGGTCAGATGGTCAGTGTGGGAGGGGCTGGATGGCTGCAGGTTGGTGTGGGAGGGGCTGGACGGTGACAGGTCAGATGGTCAGTGTGGGAGGGACTGGATGGCTGCAGGTCAGCTGGTCAGTGTGGGAGGGGCTGGATGGCTGATGGTCAGTGTGGGAGGAGCTGGACGGCTGCAGGTCGGTGTGGGAGGGGCTGGATGGCTGCAGGTCGGATGGTCAGTGTGGGAGGGGCTGGATGGCTGCAGGTCGGTGTGGGAGGGACTGGATGGCTGCAGGTTGGTGTGGGAGGGGCTGGACAGTGACAGGTCAGGTGGTCTTTGTGGGAGGGGCTGGACAGGCAGTGAGAAGAGACTGACAGGTGGTAGTGATACCTTGCACGGTGGCCTGTGGCTGCAGTTTCCGTGAGTCTTGCTCGGCTCCAGATATCTGTCCCACCGGCTGTAGAAGGATAGCACAGTGAGACAGTTGAGGGGACAACAAGTATCTAGCCGCTCATGTCTTCCTGCACTCACCAGTGTTGCCCCCATGTGATTGGGACTCTGTCTCGGCACTGAGGGAGCAGTTCCATCCCGTAATCTCATGTCTACAACCCCACCGATTGGTGGCTCCTTCCCAGGGAAATCATTGTAGTATGCGTGGTCCGGGATCTCCTCTTCCTCTTCATCCCACGCTGAACCATCAAATCCAGCCATCCTAGAGGAAGGAGGAGAGCAGGTAATAGACCACCTCATCCAATCCTTAACCTGTGCCCCACCACCCAAGCCTGCCATCTCCTCCCAGACACCAGCCAGAGGTGAGGGCCACAAACCTGTCATGTGGAGTCACTAATTTGGGAGGATTCTTGAGGTATTGCTTGAATCGCAGTTCAAAGGCCTGTCCTATAGTGCTGATAACATCCTGAGCGAGACCCTCCGGACACTCCAGGATATGGCAAGCTGCAAGAGAACGTGCCCATCATGCCCTGTCCACACAACATAAAGAGGCCTGAAGAGCAACTCTAACCTCCTAAAGCCCAGCAGACAGAGCACACCACCCAGACCACCCATAAAACAGCTCAGAGACCACCCAACACACCGCCCAGACCACCCATAAAACAGCTCAGAGACCACCCAACACACCGCCCAGAAAACAGCTCAGAGACCACCCAACACACCGCCCATAAAACAGCTCAGAGACCACCCAACACATCTGCCGAGCACATCGCCCAGACCACCCATAAAATATCTGAGACCACCCAACACACCGCCCAGACCACCCATAAAACAGCTCAGAGACCACCCAACACACCGCCCAGACCACCCATAAAACAGCTCAGAGACCACCGAACACGTGCCGCCCAGACCACCCCACCTTCCTCCTGAGCCCTGTGCACACCTACCCCTATACCTTGAGGTGCCCCCTGTCTCTGTATGATGGAATTACCTCGCTGATTCACTGGATCTTTGGCAACATAAGCGACATATTCAGCCGTGTCCTGAAAGTCAAAAGAGAGAGACAGTC
>NW_027464207.1:0-47500 GCF_050947455.1 Rhinoderma darwinii | reverse complement strand
AGTGCGGTGTATATGATCAGTACAGGAATAGAGGAGGCTCTGGTGTGTGGTGTAGTGACAGTGCGGTGTATATGATCAGTACAGGAATAGAGGAGGCTCTGGTGTGTGGTGTAGTGACAGTGCAGTGTATATGATCAGTACAGGAATAGAGGGGGCTCTGGTGTGAGGTGTAGTGACAGTGCGGTGTATATGATCAGTACAGGAATAGAGGGGGCTCTGGTGTGAGGTGTAGTGACAGTGCAGTGTATATGATCAGTACAGGAATAGAGGAGGCTCTGGTGTGTGGTGTAGTGACAGTGCAGTGTATATGATCAGTACAGGAATAGAGGAGGCTCTGGTGTGTGGTGTAGTGACAGTGCAGTGTATATGATCAGTACAGGAATAGAGGAGGCTCTGGTGTGAGGTGTAGTGACAGTGCAGTGTATATGATCAGTACAGGAATAGAGGAGGCTCTGGTGTGAGGTGTAGTGACAGTGCGGTGTATATGATCAGTACAGGAATAGAGGGGGCTCTGGTGTGAGGTGCAGTGACAGTGCAGTGTATATGATCAGTACAGGAATAGAGGGGGCTCTGGTGTGAGGTGTAGTGACAGTGCGGTGTATATGATCAGTACAGGAATAGAGGGGGCTCTGGTGTGTGGTGTAGTGACAGTGCGGTGTATATGATCAGTACAGGAATAGAGGAGGCTCTGGTGTGAGGTGTAGTGACAGTGCGGTGTATATGATCAGTACAGGAATAGAGGGGGCTCTGGTGTGAGGTGTAGTGACAGTGCGGTGTATATGATCAGTACAGGAATAGAGGGGGCTCTGGTGTGAGGTGTAGTGACAGTGCGGTGTATATGATCAGTACAGGAATAGAGGAGGCTCTGGTGTGAGGTGTAGTGACAGTGCGGTGTATATGATCAGTACAGGAATAGAGGAGGCTCTGGTGTGAGGTGTAGTGACAGTGCGGTGTATATGATCAGTACAGGAATAGAGGGGGCTCTGGTGTGAGGTGTAGTGACAGTGCAGTGTATATGATCAGTACAGGAATAGAGGAGGCTCTGGTGTGAGGTGTAGTGACAGTGCAGTGTATATGATCAGTACAGGAATAGAGGGGGCTCTGGTGTGAGGTGTAGTGACAGTGCGGTGTATATGATCAGTACAGGAATAGAGGAGGCTCTGGTGTGTGGTGTAGTGACAGTGCGGTGTATATGATCAGTACAGGAATAGAGGGGGCTCTGGTGTGAGGTGTAGTGACAGTGCGGTGTATATGATCAGTACAGGAATAGAGGGGGCTCTGGTGTGAGGTGTAGTGACAGTGCGGTGTATATGATCAGTACAGGAATAGAGGAGGCTCTGGTGTGAGGTGTAGTGACAGTGCAGTGTATATGATCAGTACAGGAATAGAGGAGGCTCTGGTGTGTGGTGTAGTGACAGTGCAGTGTATATGATCAGTACAGGAATAGAGGAGGCTCTGGTGTGAGGTGTAGTGACAGTGCGGTGTATATGATCAGTACAGGAATAGAGGGGGCTCTGGTGTGAGGTGTAGTGACAGTGCAGTGTATATGATCAGTACAGGAATAGAGGAGGCTCTGGTGTGAGGTGTAGTGACAGTGCAGTGTATATGATCAGTACAGGAATAGAGGGGGCTCTGGTGTGAGGTGTAGTGACAGTGCGGTGTATATGATCAGTACAGGAATAGAGGAGGCTCTGGTGTGAGGTGTAGTGACAGTGCAGTGTATATGATCAGTACAGGAATAGAGGGGGCTCTGGTGTGAGGTGTAGTGACAGTGCGGTGTATATGATCAGTACAGGAATAGAGGGGGCTCTGGTGTGAGGTGTAGTGACAGTGCGGTGTATATGATCAGTACAGGAATAGAGGGGGCTCTGGTGTGTGGTGTAGTGACAGTGCGGTGTATATGATCAGTACAGGAATAGAGGAGGCTCTGGTGTGAGGTGTAGTGACAGTGCAGTGTATATGATCAGTACAGGAATAGAGGAGGCTCTGGTGTGCGGTGTAGTGACAGTGCGGTGTATATGATCAGTACAGGAATAGAGGGGGCTCTGGTGTGAGGTGTAGTGACAGTGCAGTGTATATGATCAGTACAGGAATAGAGGAGGCTCTGGTGTGAGGTGTAGTGACAGTGCGGTGTATATGATCAGTACAGGAATAGAGGGGGCTCTGGTGTGTGGTGTAGTGACAGTGCGGTGTATATGATCAGTACAGGAATAGAGGAGGCTCTGGTGTGTGGTGTAGTGACAGTGCGGTGTATATGATCAGTACAGGAATAGAGGGGGCTCTGGTGTGAGGTGTAGTGACAGTGCAGTGTATATGATCAGTACAGGAATAGAGGGGGCTCTGGTGTGAGGTGTAGTGACAGTGCAGTGTATATGATCAGTACAGGAATAGAGGAGGCTCTGGTGTGAGGTGTAGTGACAGTGCGGTGTATATGATCAGTACAGGAATAGAGGGGGCTCTGGTGTGTGGTGTAGTGACAGTGCGGTGTATATGATCAGTACAGGAATAGAGGAGGCTCTGGTGTGTGGTGTAGTGACAGTGCGGTGTATATGATCAGTACAGGAATAGAGGGGGCTCTGGTGTGAGGTGTAGTGACAGTGCAGTGTATATGATCAGTACAGGAATAGAGGAGGCTCTGGTGTGAGGTGTAGTGACAGTGCGGTGTATATGATCAGTACAGGAATAGAGGGGGCTCTGGTGTGAGGTGTAGTGACAGTGCAGTGTATATGATCAGTACAGGAATAGAGGGGGCTCTGGTGTGAGGTGTAGTGACAGTGCGGTGTATATGATCAGTACAGGAATAGAGGGGGCTCTGGTGTGTGGTGTAGTGACAGTGCGGTGTATATGATCAGTACAGGAATAGAGGAGGCTCTGGTGTGAGGTGTAGTGACAGTGCAGTGTATATGATCAGTACAGGAATAGAGGAGGCTCTGGTGTGAGGTGTAGTGACAGTGCGGTGTATATGATCAGTACAGGAATAGAGGAGGCTCTGGTGTGAGGTGTAGTGACAGTGCAGTGTATATGATCAGTACAGGAATAGAGGAGGCTCTGGTGTGAGGTGTAGTGACAGCGCGGTGTATATGATCAGTACAGGAATAGAGGGGGCTCTGGTGTGAGGTGTAGTGACAGTGCGGTGTATATGATCAGTACAGGAATAGAGGAGGCTCTGGTGTGTGGTGTAGTGACAGTGCGGTATATATGATCAGTACAGGAATAGAGGGGGCTCTGGTGTGAGGTGTAGTGACAGTGCAGTGTATATGATCAGTACAGGAATAGAGGGGGCTCTGGTGTGAGGTGTAGTGACAGTGCGGTGTATATGATCAGTACAGGAATAGAGGAGGCTCTGGTGTGAGGTGTAGTGACAGTGCGGTGTATATGATCAGTACAGGAATAGAGGGGGCTCTGGTGTGAGGTGTAGTGACAGTGCGGTGTATATGATCAGTACAGGAATAGAGGAGGCTCTGGTGTGAGGTGTAGTGACAGTGCAGTGTATATGATCAGTACAGGAATAGAGGAGGCTCTGGTGTGAGGTGTAGTGACAGTGCGGTGTATATGATCAGTACAGGAATAGAGGAGGCTCTGGTGTGAGGTGTAGTGACAGTGCGGTGTATATGATCAGTACAGGAATAGAGGGGGCTCTGGTGTGAGGTGTAGTGACAGTGCAGTGTATATGATCAGTACAGGAATAGAGGGGGCTCTGGTGTGTGGTGTAGTGACAGTGCAGTGTATATGATCAGTACAGGAATAGAGGAGGCTCTGGTGTGAGGTGTAGTGACAGTGCAGTGTATATGATCAGTACAGGAATAGAGGAGGCTCTGGTGTGCGGTGTAGTGACAGTGCAGTGTATATGATCAGTACAGGAATAGAGGGGGCTCTGGTGTGCGGTGTAGTGACAGTGCAGTGTATATGATCAGTACAGGAATAGAGGGGGCTCTGGTGTGAGGTGTAGTGACAGTGCGGTGTATATGATCAGTACAGGAATAGAGGAGGCTCTGGTGTGAGGTGTAGTGACAGTGCGGTGTATATGATCAGTACAGGAATAGAGGAGGCTCTGGTGTGTGGTGTAGTGACAGTGCGGTGTATATGATCAGTACAGGAATAGAGGGGGCTCTGGTGTGAGGTGTAGTGACAGTGCAGTGTATATGATCAGTACAGGAATAGAGGGGGCTCTGGTGTGAGGTGTAGTGACAGTGCAGTGTATATGATCAGTACAGGAATAGAGGGGGCTCTGGTGTGAGGTGTAGTGACAGTGCAGTGTATATGATCAGTACAGGAATAGAGGAGGCTCTGGTGTGAGGTGTAGTGACAGTGCAGTGTATATGATCAGTACAGGAATAGAGGGGGCTCTGGTGTGAGGTGTAGTGACAGTGCAGTGTATATGATCAGTACAGGAATAGAGGGGGCTCTGGTGTGAGGTGTAGTGACAGTGCGGTGTATATGATCAGTACAGGAATAGAGGGGGGCTCTGGTGTGAGGTGTAGTGACAGTGCAGTGTATATGATCAGTACAGGAATAGAGGAGGCTCTGGTGTGAGGTGTAGTGACAGTGCAGTGTATATGATCAGTACAGGAATAGAGGAGGCTCTGGTGTGTGGTGTAGTGACAGTGCGGTGTATATGATCAGTACAGGAATAGAGGGGGCTCTGGTGTGAGGTGTAGTGACAGTGCAGTGTATATGATCAGTACAGGAATAGAGGAGGCTCTGGTGTGAGGTGTAGTGACAGTGCAGTGTATATGATCAGTACAGGAATAGAGGAGGCTCTGGTGTGTGGTGTAGTGACAGTGCGGTGTATATGATCAGTACAGGAATAGAGGAGGCTCTGGTGTGAGGTGTAGTGACAGTGCGGTGTATATGATCAGTACAGGAATAGAGGGGGCTCTGGTGTGTGGTGTAGTGACAGTGCAGTGTATATGATCAGTACAGGAATAGAGGAGGCTCTGGTGTGAGGTGTAGTGACAGTGCGGTGTATATGATCAGTACAGGAATAGAGGGGGCTCTGGTGTGCGGTGTAGTGACAGTGCGGTGTATATGATCAGTACAGGAATAGAGGAGGCTCTGGTGTGAGGTGTAGTGACAGTGCAGTGTATATGATCAGTACAGGAATAGAGGGGGCTCTGGTGTGTGGTGTAGTGACAGTGCGGTGTATATGATCAGTACAGGAATAGAGGAGGCTCTGGTGTGTGGTGTAGTGACAGTGCAGTGTATATGATCAGTACAGGAATAGAGGGGGCTCTGGTGTGAGGTGTAGTGACAGTGCAGTGTATATGATCAGTACAGGAATAGAGGAGGCTCTGGTGTGAGGTGTAGTGACAGTGCAGTGTATATGATCAGTACAGGAATAGAGGGGGCTCTGGTGTGAGGTGTAGTGACAGTGCAGTGTATATGATCAGTACAGGAATAGAGGAGGCTCTGGTGTGAGGTGTAGTGACAGTGCAGTGTATATGATCAGTACAGGAATAGAGGAGGCTCTGGTGTGAGGTGTAGTGACAGTGCGGTGTATATGATCAGTACAGGAATAGAGGAGGCTCTGGTGTGAGGTGTAGTGACAGTGCGGTGTATATGATCAGTACAGGAATAGAGGGGGCTCTGGTGTGAGGTGTAGTGACAGTGCAGTGTATATGATCAGTACAGGAATAGAGGGGGCTCTGGTGTGTGGTGTAGTGACAGTGCGGTGTATATGATCAGTACAGGAATAGAGGAGGCTCTGGTGTGAGGTGTAGTGACAGTGCGGTGTATATGATCAGTACAGGAATAGAGGAGGCTCTGGTGTGAGGTGTAGTGACAGTGCAGTGTATATGATCAGTACAGGAATAGAGGAGGCTCTGGTGTGAGGTGTAGTGACAGTGCAGTGTATATGATCAGTACAGGAATAGAGGGGGCTCTGGTGTGTGGTGTAGTGACAGTGCAGTGTATATGATCAGTACAGGAATAGAGGAGGCTCTGGTGTGTGGTGTAGTGACAGTGCAGTGTATATGATCAGTACAGGAATAGAGGAGGCTCTGGTGTGTGGTGTAGTGACAGTGCGGTGTATATGATCAGTACAGGAATAGAGGGGGCTCTGGTGTCAGGTGTAGTGACAGTGCGGTGTATATGATCAGTACAGGAATAGAGGAGGCTCTGGTGTGAGGTGTAGTGACAGTGCGGTGTATATGATCAGTACAGGAATAGAGGGGGCTCTGGTGTGCGGTGTAGTGACAGTGCAGTGTATATGATCAGTACAGGAATAGAGGAGGCTCTGGTGTGAGGTGTAGTGACAGTGCGGTGTATATGATCAGTACAGGAATAGAGGAGGCTCTGGTGTGGAGGTGTAGTGACAGTGCAGTGTATATGATCAGTACAGGAATAGAGGAGGCTCTGGTGTGAGGTGTAGTGACAGTGCGGTGTATATGATCAGTACAGGAATAGAGGAGGCTCTGGTGTGAGGTGTAGTGACAGTGCGGTGTATATGATCAGTACAGGAATAGAGGGGGCTCTGGTGTGAGGTGTAGTGACAGTGCAGTGTATATGATCAGTACAGGAATAGAGGGGGCTCTGGTGTGAGGTGTAGTGACAGTGCGGTGTATATGATCAGTACAGGAATAGAGGGGCTCTGGTGTGAGGTGTAGTGACAGTGCAGTGTATATGATCAGTACAGGAATAGAGGAGGCTCTGGTGTGTGGTGTAGTGACAGTGCGGTGTATATGATCAGTACAGGAATAGAGGAGGCTCTGGTGTGTGGTGTAGTGACAGTGCAGTGTATATGATCAGTACAGGAATAGAGGAGGCTCTGGTGTGAGGTGTAGTGACAGTGCAGTGTATATGATCAGTACAGGAATAGAGGAGGCTCTGGTGTGAGGTGTAGTGACAGTGCAGTGTATATGATCAGTACAGGAATAGAGGAGGCTCTGGTGTGAGGTGTAGTGACAGTGCAGTGTATATGATCAGTACAGGAATAGAGGAGGCTCTGGTGTGTGGTGTAGTGACAGTGCGGTGTATATGATCAGTACAGGAATAGAGGAGGCTCTGGTGTGAGGTGTAGTGACAGTGCAGTGTATATGATCAGTACAGGAATAGAGGAGGCTCTGGTGTGTGGTGTAGTGACAGTGCGGTGTATATGATCAGTACAGGAATAGAGGAGGCTCTGGTGTGAGGTGTAGTGACAGTGCGGTGTACATGATCAGTACAGGAATAGAGGGGGCTCTGGTGTGAGGTGTAGTGACAGTGCGGTGTATATGATCAGTACAGGAATAGAGGAGGCTCTGGTGTGAGGTGTAGTGACAGTGCGGTGTATATGATCAGTACAGGAATAGAGGAGGCTCTGGTGTGTGGTGTAGTGACAGTGCAGTGTATATGATCAGTACAGGAATAGAGGAGGCTCTGGTGTGCGGTGTAGTGACAGTGCGGTGTATATGATCAGTACAGGAATAGAGGGGGCTCTGGTGTGAGGTGTAGTGACAGTGCGGTGTATATGATCAGTACAGGAATAGAGGAGGCTCTGGTGTGAGGTGTAGTGACAGTGCGGTGTATATGATCAGTACAGGAATAGAGGAGGCTCTGGTGTGAGGTGTAGTGACAGTGCGGTGTATATGATCAGTACAGGAATAGAGGGGGCTCTGGTGTGCGGTGTAGTGACAGTGCAGTGTATATGATCAGTACAGGAATAGAGGAGGCTCTGGTGTGAGGTGTAGTGACAGTGCGGTGTATATGATCAGTACAGGAATAGAGGAGGCTCTGGTGTGAGGTGTAGTGACAGTGCAGTGTATATGATCAGTACAGGAATAGAGGAGGCTCTGGTGTGTGGTGTAGTGACAGTGCGGTGTATATGATCAGTACAGGAATAGAGGGGGCTCTGGTGTGAGGTGTAGTGACAGTGCAGTGTATATGATCAGTACAGGAATAGAGGAGGCTCTGGTGTGAGGTGTAGTGACAGTGCGGTGTATATGATCAGTACAGGAATAGAGGAGGCTCTGGTGTGAGGTGTAGTGACAGTGCAGTGTATATGATCAGTACAGGAATAGAGGAGGCTCTGGTGTGCGGTGTAGTGACAGTGCAGTGTATATGATCAGTACAGGAATAGAGGAGGCTCTGGTGTGCGGTGTAGTGACAGTGCAGTGTATATGATCAGTACAGGAATAGAGGAGGCTCTGGTGTGTGGTGTAGTGACAGTGCGGTGTATATGATCAGTACAGGAATAGAGGGGGCTCTGGTGTGAGGTGTAGTGACAGTGCGGTGTATATGATCAGTACAGGAATAGAGGGGGCTCTGGTGTGAGGTGTAGTGACAGTGCGGTGTATATGATCAGTACAGGAATAGAGGGGGCTCTGGTGTGCGGTGTAGTGACAGTGCAGTGTATATGATCAGTACAGGAATAGAGGAGGCTCTGGTGTGTGGTGTAGTGACAGTGCGGTGTATATGATCAGTACAGGAATAGAGGAGGCTCTGGTGTGAGGTGTAGTGACAGTGCGGTGTATATGATCAGTACAGGAATAGAGGAGGCTCTGGTGTGAGGTGTAGTGACAGTGCGGTGTATATGATCAGTACAGGAATAGAGGAGGCTCTGGTGTGCGGTGTAGTGACAGTGCGGTGTATATGATCAGTACAGGAATAGAGGAGGCTCTGGTGTGCGGTGTAGTGACAGTGCAGTGTATATGATCAGTACAGGAATAGAGGGGGCTCTGGTGTGAGGTGTAGTGACAGTGCAGTGTATATGATCAGTACAGGAATAGAGGGGGCTCTGGTGTGAGGTGTAGTGACAGTGCGGTGTATATGATCAGTACAGGAATAGAGGGGGCTCTGGTGTGAGGTGTAGTGACAGTGCGGTGTATATGATCAGTACAGGAATAGAGGGGGCTCTGGTGTGTGGTGTAGTGACAGTGCAGTGTATATGATCAGTACAGGAATAGAGGGGGCTCTGGTGTGAGGTGTAGTGACAGTGCGGTGTATATGATCAGTACAGGAATAGAGGGGGCTCTGGTGTGTGGTGTAGTGACAGTGCGGTGTATATGATCAGTACAGGAATAGAGGAGGCTCTGGTGTGAGGTGTAGTGACAGTGCAGTGTATATGATCAGTACAGGAATAGAGGGGGCTCTGGTGTGAGGTGTAGTGACAGTGCGGTGTATATGATCAGTACAGGAATAGAGGAGGCTCTGGTGTGCGGTGTAGTGACAGTGCGGTGTATATGATCAGTACAGGAATAGAGGGGGCTCTGGTGTGAGGTGTAGTGACAGTGCAGTGTATATGATCAGTACAGGAATAGAGGAGGCTCTGGTGTGAGGTGTAGTGACAGTGCGGTGTATATGATCAGTACAGGAATAGAGGGGGCTCTGGTGTGTGGTGTAGTGACAGTGCGGTGTATATGATCAGTACAGGAATAGAGGGGGCTCTGGTGTGTGGTGTAGTGACAGTGCGGTGTATATGATCAGTACAGGAATAGAGGAGGCTCTGGTGTGAGGTGTAGTGACAGTGCGGTGTATATGATCAGTACAGGAATAGAGGAGGCTCTGGTGTGAGGTGTAGTGACAGTGCGGTGTATATGATCAGTACAGGAATAGAGGGGGCTCTGGTGTGAGGTGTAGTGACAGTGCGGTGTATATGATCAGTACAGGAATAGAGGAGGCTCTGGTGTGAGGTGTAGTGACAGTGCAGTGTATATGATCAGTACAGGAATAGAGGAGGCTCTGGTGTGAGGTGTAGTGACAGTGCAGTGTATATGATCAGTACAGGAATAGAGGGGGCTCTGGTGTGTGGTGTAGTGACAGTGCGGTGTATATGATCAGTACAGGAATAGAGGAGGCTCTGGTGTGAGGTGTAGTGACAGTGCGGTGTATATGATCAGTACAGGAATAGAGGAGGCTCTGGTGTGAGGTGTAGTGACAGTGCGGTGTATATGATCAGTACAGGAATAGAGGAGGCTCTGGTGTGAGGTGTAGTGACAGTGCGGTGTATATGATCAGTACAGGAATAGAGGGGGCTCTGGTGTGTGGTGTAGTGACAGTGCAGTGTATATGATCAGTACAGGAATAGAGGAGGCTCTGGTGTGAGGTGTAGTGACAGTGCAGTGTATATGATCAGTACAGGAATAGAGGAGGCTCTGGTGTGAGGTGTAGTGACAGTGCGGTGTATATGATCAGTACAGGAATAGAGGAGGCTCTGGTGTGCGGTGTAGTGACAGTGCGGTGTATATGATCAGTACAGGAATAGAGGAGGCTCTGGTGTGAGGTGTAGTGACAGTGCGGTGTATATGAACAGTACAGGAATAGAGGGGGCTCTGGTGTGTGGTGTAGTGACAGTGCGGTGTATATGATCAGTACAGGAATAGAGGAGGCTCTGGTGTGTGGTGTAGTGACAGTGCGGTGTATATGATCAGTACAGGAATAGAGGGGGCTCTGGTGTGTGGTGTAGTGACAGTGCAGTGTATATGATCAGTACAGGAATAGAGGAGGCTCTGGTGTGAGGTGTAGTGACAGTGCGGTGTATATGATCAGTACAGGAATAGAGGAGGCTCTGGTGTGAGGTGTAGTGACAGTGCGGTGTATATGATCAGTACAGGAATAGAGGAGGCTCTGGTGTGAGGTGTAGTGACAGTGCAGTGTATATGATCAGTACAGGAATAGAGGAGGCTCTGGTGTGTGGTGTAGTGACAGTGCAGTGTATATGATCAGTACAGGAATAGAGGAGGCTCTGGTGTGAGGTGTAGTGACAGTGCGGTGTATATGATCAGTACAGGAATAGAGGGGGCTCTGGTGTGAGGTGTAGTGACAGTGCGGTGTATATGATCAGTACAGGAATAGAGGAGGCTCTGGTGTGAGGTGTAGTGACAGTGCGGTGTATATGATCAGTACAGGAATAGAGGAGGCTCTGGTGTGTGGTGTAGTGACAGTGCAGTGTATATGATCAGTACAGGAATAGAGGGGGCTCTGGTGTGAGGTGTAGTGACAGTGCAGTGTATATGATCAGTACAGGAATAGAGGGGGCTCTGGTGTGAGGTGTAGTGACAGTGCGGTGTATATGATCAGTACAGGAATAGAGGAGGCTCTGGTGTGAGGTGTAGCGACAGTGCAGTGTATATGATCAGTACAGGAATAGAGGAGGCTCTGGTGTGAGGTGTAGAGACAGTGCGGTGTATATGATCAGTACAGGAATAGAGGGGGCTCTGGTGTGAGGTGTAGTGACAGTGCAGTGTATATGATCAGTACAGGAATAGAGGAGGCTCTGGTGTGAGGTGTAGTGACAGTGCGGTGTATATGATCAGTACAGGAATAGAGGAGGCTCTGGTGTGAGGTGTAGTGACAGTGCAGTGTATATGATCAGTACAGGAATAGAGGGGGCTCTGGTGTGAGGTGTAGTGACAGTGCGGTGTATATGATCAGTACAGGAATAGAGGAGGCTCTGGTGTGAGGTGTAGTGACAGTGCGGTGTATATGATCAGTACAGGAATAGAGGAGGCTCTGGTGTGAGGTGTAGTGACAGTGCGGTGTATATGATCAGTACAGGAATAGAGGGGGCTCTGGTGTGAGGTGTAGTGACAGTGCGGTGTATATGATCAGTACAGGAATAGAGGAGGCTCTGGTGTGAGGTGTAGTGACAGTGCAGTGTATATGATCAGTACAGGAATAGAGGAGGCTCTGGTGTGTGGTGTAGTGACAGTGCGGTGTATATGATCAGTACAGGAATAGAGGGGGCTCTGGTGTGAGGTGTAGTGACAGTGCAGTGTATATGATCAGTACAGGAATAGAGGAGGCTCTGGTGTGAGGTGTAGTGACAGTGCAGTGTATATGATCAGTACAGGAATAGAGGAGGCTCTGGTGTGAGGTGTAGTGACAGTGCGGTGTATATGATCAGTACAGGAATAGAGGAGGCTCTGGTGTGAGGTGTAGTGACAGTGCGGTGTATATGATCAGTACAGGAATAGAGGGGGCTCTGGTGTGAGGTGTAGTGACAGTGCGGTGTATATGATCAGTACAGGAATAGAGGAGGCTCTGGTGTGAGGTGTAGTGACAGTGCAGTGTATATGATCAGTACAGGAATAGAGGAGGCTCTGGTGTGAGGTGTAGTGACAGTGCAGTGTATATGATCAGTACAGGAATAGAGGGGGCTCTGGTGTGTGGTGTAGTGACAGTGCAGTGTATATGATCAGTACAGGAATAGAGGAGGCTCTGGTGTGTGGTGTAGTGACAGTGCGGTGTATATGATCAGTACAGGAATAGAGGGGGCTCTGGTGTGAGGTGTAGTGACAGTGCAGTGTATATGATCAGTACAGGAATAGAGGGGGCTCTGGTGTGAGGTGTAGTGACAGTGCAGTGTATATGATCAGTACAGGAATAGAGGGGGCTCTGGTGTGAGGTGTAGTGACAGTGCGGTGTATATGATCAGTACAGGAATAGAGGAGGCTCTGGTGTGAGGTGTAGTGACAGTGCGGTGTATATGATCAGTACAGGAATAGAGGAGGCTCTGGTGTGAGGTGTAGTGACAGTGCGGTGTATATGATCAGTACAGGAATAGAGGGGGCTCTGGTGTGAGGTGTAGTGACAGTGCGGTGTATATGATCAGTACAGGAATAGAGGAGGCTCTGGTGTGAGGTGTAGTGACAGTGCAGTGTATATGATCAGTACAGGAATAGAGGGGGCTCTGGTGTGAGGTGTAGTGACAGTGCAGTGTATATGATCAGTACAGGAATAGAGGGGGCTCTGGTGTGAGGTGTAGTGACAGTGCGGTGTATATGATCAGTACAGGAATAGAGGGGGCTCTGGTGTGAGGTGTAGTGACAGTGCAGTGTATATGATCAGTACAGGAATAGAGGGGGCTCTGGTGTGAGGTGTAGTGACAGTGCGGTGTATATGATCAGTACAGGAATAGAGGAGGCTCTGGTGTGAGGTGTAGTGACAGTGCGGTGTATATGATCAGTACAGGAATAGAGGAGGCTCTGGTGTGAGGTGTAGTGACAGTGCAGTGTATATGATCAGTACAGGAATAGAGGAGGCTCTGGTGTGAGGTGTAGTGACAGTGCGGTGTATATGATCAGTACAGGAATAGAGGAGGCTCTGGTGTGAGGTGTAGTGACAGTGCAGTGTATATGATCAGTACAGGAATAGAGGAGGCTCTGGTGTGAGGTGTAGTGACAGTGCAGTGTATATGATCAGTACAGGAATAGAGGAGGCTCTGGTGTGAGGTGTAGTGACAGTGCGGTGTATATGATCAGTACAGGAATAGAGGAGGCTCTGGTGTGAGGTGTAGTGACAGTGCAGTGTATATGATCAGTACAGGAATAGAGGGGGCTCTGGTGTGAGGTGTAGTGACAGTGCGGTGTATATGATCAGTACAGGAATAGAGGCGGCTCTGGTGTGTGGTGTAGTGACAGTGCGGTGTATATGATCAGTACAGGAATAGAGGAGGCTCTGGTGTGAGGTGTAGTGACAGTGCGGTGTATATGATCAGTACAGGAATAGAGGAGGCTCTGGTGTGTGGTGTAGTGACAGTGCGGTGTATATGATCAGTACAGGAATAGAGGAGGCTCTAGTGTGAGGTGTAGTGACAGTGCGGTGTATATGATCAGTACAGGAATAGAGGGGGCTCTGGTGTGTGGTGTAGTGACAGTGCGGTGTATATGATCAGTACAGGAATAGAGGAGGCTCTGGTGTGAGGTGTAGTGACAGTGCGGTGTATATGATCAGTACAGGAATAGAGGAGGCTCTGGTGTGAGGTGTAGTGACAGTGCAGTGTATATGATCAGTACAGGAATAGAGGAGGCTCTGGTGTGAGGTGTAGTGACAGTGCAGTGTATATGATCAGTACAGGAATAGAGGGGGCTCTGGTGTGAGGTGTAGTGACAGTGCGGTGTATATGATCAGTACAGGAATAGAGGGGGCTCTGGTGTGTGGTGTAGCGACAGTGCGGTGTATATGATCAGTACAGGAATAGAGGAGGCTCTGGTGTGAGGTGTAGCGACAGTGCAGTGTATATGATCAGTACAGGAATAGAGGAGGCTCTGGTGTGAGGTGTAGTGACAGTGCAGTGTATATGATCAGTACAGGAATAGAGGAGGCTCTGGTGTGAGGTGTAGTGACAGTGCGGTGTATATGATCAGTACAGGAATAGAGGAGGCTCTGGTGTGTGGTGTAGTGACAGTGCAGTGTATATGATCAGTACAGGAATAGAGGAGGCTCTGGTGTGAGGTGTAGTGACAGTGCAGTGTATATGATCAGTACAGGAATAGAGGGGGCTCTGGTGTGAGGTGTAGTGACAGTGCGGTGTATATGATCAGTACAGGAATAGAGGGGGCTCTGGTGTGAGGAGTAGTGACAGTGCGGTGTATATGATCAGTACAGGAATAGAGGAGGCTCTGGTGTGAGGAGTAGTGACAGTGCGGTGTATATGATCAGTACAGGAATAGAGGGGGCTCTGGTGTGAGGTGCAGTGCCAGTGCAGTGTATATGATCAGTACAGGAATAGAGGGGGCTCTGGTGTGAGGTGTAGTGACAGTGCAGTGTATATGATCAGTACAGGAATAGAGGGGGCTCTGGTGTGAGGTGTAGTGACAGTGCAGTGTATATGATCAGTACAGGAATAGAGGAGGCTCTGGTGTGCGGTGTAGTGACAGTGCAGTGTATATGATCAGTACAGGAATAGAGGAGGCTCTGGTGTGAGGTGTAGTGACAGTGCGGTGTATATGATCAGTACAGGAATAGAGGGGGCTCTGGTGTGAGGTGTAGTGACAGTGCGGTGTATATGATCAGTACAGGAATAGAGGGGGCTCTGGTGTGTGGTGTAGTGACAGTGCAGTGTATATGATCAGTACAGGAATAGAGGAGGCTCTGGTGTGAGGTGTAGTGACAGTGCAGTGTATATGATCAGTACAGGAATAGAGGGGGCTCTGGTGTGAGGTGTAGTGACAGTGCGGTGTATATTATCAGTACAGGAATAGAGGGGGCTCTGGTGTGAGGTGTAGTGACAGTGCGGTGTATATGATCAGTACAGGAATAGAGGAGGCTCTGGTGTGTGGTGTAGTGACAGTGCGGTGTATATGATCAGTACAGGAATAGAGGGGGCTCTGGTGTGTGGTGTAGTGACAGTGCAGTGTATATGATCAGTACAGGAATAGAGGAGGCTCTGGTGTGAGGTGTAGTGACAGTGCGGTGTATATGATCAGTACAGGAATAGAGGGGGCTCTGGTGTGAGGTGTAGTGACAGTGCGGTGTATATGATCAGTACAGGAATAGAGGAGGCTCTGGTGTGAGGTGTAGAGACAGTGCGGTGTATATGATCAGTACAGGAATAGAGGGGGCTCTGGTGTGAGGTGTAGTGACAGTGCGGTATATATGATCAGTACAGGAATAGAGGAGGCTCTGGTGTGAGGTGTAGTGACAGTGCAGTGTATATGATCAGTACAGGAATAGAGGGGGCTCTGGTGTGAGGTGTAGTGCCAGTGCAGTGTATATGATCAGTACAGGAATAGAGGGGGCTCTGGTGTGAGGTGTAGTGACAGTGCAGTGTATATGATCAGTACAGGAATAGAGGAGGCTCTGGTGTGTGGTGTAGTGACAGTGCGGTGTATATGATCAGTACAGGAATAGAGGAGGCTCTGGTGTGAGGTGTAGTGACAGTGCGGTGTATATGATCAGTACAGGAATAGAGGAGGCTCTGGTGTGAGGTGTAGTGACAGTGCAGTGTATATGATCAGTACAGGAATAGAGGGGGCTCTGGTGTGAGGTGTAGTGCCAGTGCAGTGTATATGATCAGTACAGGAATAGAGGGGGCTCTGGTGTGAGGTGTAGTGACAGTGCAGTGTATATGATCAGTACAGGAATAGAGGAGGCTCTGGTGTGTGGTGTAGTGACAGTGCGGTGTATATGATCAGTACAGGAATAGAGGAGGCTCTGGTGTGAGGTGTAGTGACAGTGCGGTGTATATGATCAGTACAGGAATAGAGGAGGCTCTGGTGTGAGGTGTAGTGACAGTTCGGTGTATATGATCAGTACAGGAATAGAGGGGGCTCTGGTGTGAGGTGTAGTGACAGTGCGGTGTATATGATCAGTACAGGAATAGAGGGGGCTCTGGTGTGAGGTGTAGTGACAGTGCGGTGTATATGATCAGTACAGGAATAGAGGAGGCTCTGGTGTGTGGTGTAGTGACAGTGCGGTGTATATGATCAGTACAGGAATAGAGGAGGCTCTGGTGTGAGGTGTAGTGACAGTGCGGTGTATATGATCAGTACAGGAATAGAGGAGGCTCTGGTGTGAGGTGTAGTGACAGTGCAGTGTATATGATCAGTACAGGAATAGAGGGGGCTCTGGTGTGAGGTGTAGTGACAGTGCGGTGTATATGATCAGTACAGGAATAGAGGAGGCTCTGGTGTGTGGTGTAGTGACAGTGCGGTGTATATGATCAGTACAGGAATAGAGGGGGCTCTGGTGTGAGGTGTAGAGACAGTGCGGTATATATGATCAGTACAGGAATAGAGGGGGCTCTGGTGTGAGGTGTAGTGACAGTGCGGTGTATATGATCAGTACAGGAATAGAGGGGGCTCTGGAGTGAGGTGTAGTGACAGTGCAGTGTATATGATCAGTACAGGAATAGAGGAGGCTCTGGTGTGAGGTGTAGTGACAGTGCAGTGTATATGATCAGTACAGGAATAGAGGGGGCTCTGGTGTGAGGTGTAGTGACAGTGCGGTGTATATGATCAGTACAGGAATAGAGGGGGCTCTGGAGTGAGGTGTAGTGACAGTGCGGTGTATATGATCAGTACAGGAATAGAGGAGGCTCTGGTGTGAGGTGTAGTGACAGTGCAGTGTATATGATCAGTACAGGAATAGAGGAGGCTCTGGTGTGAGGTGTAGTGACAGTGCGGTGTATATGATCAGTACAGGAATAGAGGAGGCTCTGGTGTGAGGTGTAGTGACAGTGCAGTGTATATGATCAGTACAGGAATAGAGGGGGCTCTGGTGTGAGGTGTAGTGACAGTGCAGTGTATATGATCAGTCCAGGAATAGAGGAGGCTCTGGTGTGTGGTGTAGTGACAGTGCGGTGTATATGATCAGTACAGGAATAGAGGGGGCTCTGGTGTGAGGTGTAGTGACAGTGCGGTGTATATGATCAGTACAGGAATAGAGGAGGCTCTGGTGTGAGGTGTAGTGACAGTGCGGTGTATATGATCAGTACAGGAATAGAGGGGGCTCTGGTGTGTGGTGTAGTGACAGTGCGGTGTATATGATCAGTACAGGAATAGAGGAGGCTCTGGTGTGAGGTGTAGTGACAGTGCGGTGTATATGATCAGTACAGGAATAGAGGAGGCTCTGGTGTGAGGTGTAGTGACAGTGCAGTGTATATGATCAGTACAGGAATAGAGGGGGCTCTGGTGTGAGGTGTAGTGACAGCGCAGTGTATATGATCAGTACAGGAATAGAGGAGGCTCTGGTGTGAGGTGTAGTGACAGTGCGGTGTATATGATCAGTACAGGAATAGAGGGGGCTCTGGTGTGAGGTGTAGTGACAGTGCAGTGTATATGATCAGTACAGGAATAGAGGGGGCTCTGGTGTGAGGTGTAGTGACAGTGCAGTGTATATGATCAGTACAGGAATAGAGGAGGCTCTGGTGTGAGGTGTAGTGACAGTGCGGTGTATATGATCAGTACAGGAATAGAGGAGGCTCTGGTGTGTGGTGTAGTGACAGTGCAGTGTATATGATCAGTACAGGAATAGAGGAGGCTCTGCTGTGAGGTGTAGTGACAGTGCGGTGTATATGATCAGTACAGGAATAGAGGAGGCTCTGGTGTGAGGTGTAGTGACAGTGCAGTGTATATGATCAGTACAGGAATAGAGGAGGCTCTGGTGTGAGGTGTAGTGACAGTGCAGTGTATATGATCAGTACAGGAATAGAGGAGGCTCTGGTGTGTGGTGTAGTGACAGTGCGGTGTATATGATCAGTACAGGAATAGAGGAGGCTCTGGTGTGCGGTGTAGTGACAGTGCAGTGTATATGATCAGTACAGGAATAGAGGAGGCTCTGGTGTGCGGTGTAGTGACAGTGCAGTGTATATGATCAGTACAGGAATAGAGGAGGCTCTGGTGTGAGGTGTAGTGACAGTGCAGTGTATATGATCAGTACAGGAATAGAGGAGGCTCTGGTGTGAGGTGTAGTGACAGTGCAGTGTATATGATCAGTACAGGAATAGAGGAGGCTCTGGTGTGAGGTGTAGTGACAGTGCGGTGTATATGATCAGTACAGGAATAGAGGAGGCTCTGGTGTGTGGTGTAGTGACAGTGCGGTGTATATGATCAGTACAGGAATAGAGGGGGCTCTGGTGTGAGGTGTAGTGACAGTGCGGTGTATATGATCAGTACAGGAATAGAGGGGGCTCTGGTGTGAGGTGTAGTGACAGTGCGGTGTATATGATCAGTACAGGAATAGAGGAGGCTCTGGTGTGTGGTGTAGTGACAGTGCGGTGTATATGATCAGTACAGGAATAGAGGGGGCTCTGGTGTGAGGTGTAGTGACAGTGCGGTGTATATGATCAGTACAGGAATAGAGGGGGCTCTGGTGTGTGGTGTAGTGACAGTGCGGTGTATATGATCAGTACAGGAATAGAGGGGGCTCTGGTGTGAGGTGTAGTGACAGTGCAGTGTATATGATCAGTACAGGAATAGAGGAGGCTCTGGTGTGCGGTGTAGTGACAGTGCAGTGTATATGATCAGTACAGGAATAGAGGGGGCTCTGGTGTGTGGTGTAGTGACAGTGCAGTGTATATGATCAGTACAGGAATAGAGGGGGCTCTGGTGTGCGGTGTAGTGACAGTGCAGTGTATATGATCAGTACAGGAATAGAGGAGGCTCTGGTGTGAGGTGCAGTGACAGTGCGGTGTATATGATCAGTACAGGAATAGAGGGGGCTCTGGTGTGAGGTGTAGTGACAGTGCGGTGTATATGATCAGTACAGGAATAGAGGGGGCTCTGGTGTGTGGTGTAGTGACAGTGCAGTGTATATGATCAGTACAGGAATAGAGGAGGCTCTGGTGTGAGGTGTAGTGACAGTGCGGTGTATATGATCAGTACAGGAATAGAGGGGGCTCTGGTGTGTGGTGTAGTGACAGTGCGGTGTATATGATCAGTACAGGAATAGAGGAGGCTCTGGTGTGAGGTGTAGTGACAGTGCGGTGTATATGATCAGTACAGGAATAGAGGGGGCTCTGGTGTGTGGTGTAGTGACAGTGCAGTGTATATGATCAGTACAGGAATAGAGGAGGCTCTGGTGTGAGGTGTAGTGACAGTGCAGTGTATATGATCAGTACAGGAATAGAGGAGGCTCTGGTGTGAGGTGTAGTGACAGTGCAGTGTATATGATCAGTACAGGAATAGAGGAGGCTCTGGTGTGAGGTGTAGTGACAGTGCGGTGTATATGATCAGTACAGGAATAGAGGGGGCTCTGGTGTGTGGTGTAGTGACAGTGCAGTGTATATGATCAGTACAGGAATAGAGGAGGCTCTGGTGTGAGGTGTAGTGACAGTGCGGTGTATATGATCAGTACAGGAATAGAGGGGGCTCTGGTGTGTGGTGTAGTGACAGTGCGGTGTATATGATCAGTACAGGAATAGAGGAGGCTCTGGTGTGAGGTGTAGTGACAGTGCGGTGTATATGATCAGTACAGGAATAGAGGGGGCTCTGGTGTGTGGTGTAGTGACAGTGCAGTGTATATGATCAGTACAGGAATAGAGGAGGCTCTGGTGTGAGGTGTAGTGACAGTGCAGTGTATATGATCAGTACAGGAATAGAGGAGGCTCTGGTGTGAGGTGTAGTGACAGTGCGGTGTATATGATCAGTACAGGAATAGAGGAGGCTCTGGTGTGAGGTGTAGTGACAGTGCAGTGTATATGATCAGTACAGGAATAGAGGGGGCTCTGGTGTGAGGTGTAGTGACAGTGCGGTGTATATGATCAGTACAGGAATAGAGGAGGCTCTGGTGTGAGGTGTAGTGACAGTGCAGTGTATATGATCAGTACAGGAATAGAGGGGGCTCTGGTGTGTGGTGTAGTGACAGTGCGGTGTATATGATCAGTACAGGAATAGAGGGGGCTCTGGTGTGAGGTGTAGTGACAGTGCAGTGTATATGATCAGTACAGGAATAGAGGAGGCTCTGGTGTGAGGTGTAGTGACAGTGCAGTGTATATGATCAGTACAGGAATAGAGGAGGCTCTGGTGTGAGGTGTAGTGACAGTGCAGTGTATATGATCAGTACAGGAATAGAGGAGGCTCTGGTGTGAGGTGTAGTGACAGTGCAGTGTATATGATCAGTACAGGAATAGAGGGGGCTCTGGTGTGAGGTGTAGTGACAGTGCAGTGTATATGATCAGTACAGGAATAGAGGAGGCTCTGGTGTGTGGTGTAGTGACAGTGCGGTGTATATGATCAGTACAGGAATAGAGGAGGCTCTGGTGTGTGGTGTAGTGACAGTGCAGTGTATATGATCAGTACAGGAATAGAGGAGGCTCTGGTGTGAGGTGTAGTGACAGTGCAGTGTATATGATCAGTACAGGAATAGAGGGGGCTCTGGTGTGAGGTGTAGTGACAGTGCGGTGTATATGATCAGTACAGGAATAGAGGAGGCTCTGGTGTGCGGTGTAGTGACAGTGCGGTGTATATGATCAGTACAGGAATAGAGGGGGCTCTGGTGTGAGGTGTAGTGACAGTGCAGTGTATATGATCAGTACAGGAATAGAGGGGGGCTCTGGTGTGAGGTGTAGTGACAGTGCAGTGTATATGATCAGTACAGGAATAGAGGAGGCTCTGGTGTGAGGTGTAGTGACAGTGCGGTGTATATGATCAGTACAGGAATAGAGGAGGCTCTGGTGTGAGGTGTAGTGACAGTGCAGTGTATATGATCAGTACAGGAATAGAGGAGGCTCTGGTGTGAGGTGTAGTGACAGTGCGGTGTATATGATCAGTACAGGAATAGAGGGGGCTCTGGTGTGAGGTGTAGTGACAGTGCAGTGTATATGATCAGTACAGGAATAGAGGAGGCTCTGGTGTGAGGTGTAGTGACAGTGCGGTGTATATGATCAGTACAGGAATAGAGGGGGCTCTGGTGTGAGGTGTAGTGACAGTGCGGTGTATATGATCAGTACAGGAATAGAGGAGGCTCTGGTGTGCGGTGTAGTGACAGTGCGGTGTATATGATCAGTACAGGAATAGAGGAGGCTCTGGTGTGCGGTGTAGTGACAGTGCAGTGTATATGATCAGTACAGGAATAGAGGAGGCTCTGGTGTGAGGTGTAGTGACAGTGCGGTGTATATGATCAGTACAGGAATAGAGGAGGCTCTGGTGTGTGGTGTAGTGACAGTGCGGTGTATATGATCAGTACAGGAATAGAGGAGGCTCTGGTGTGAGGTGTAGTGACAGTGCAGTGTATATGATCAGTACAGGAATAGAGGGGGCTCTGGTGTGAGGTGTAGTGACAGTGCAGTGTATATGATCAGTACAGGAATAGAGGGGGCTCTGGTGTGCGGTGTAGTGACAGTGCAGTGTATATGATCAGTACAGGAATAGAGGAGGCTCTGGTGTGAGGTGTAGTGACAGTGCAGTGTATATGATCAGTACAGGAATAGAGGAGGCTCTGGTGTGCGGTGTAGTGACAGTGCAGTGTATATGATCAGTACAGGAATAGAGGAGGCTCTGGTGTGAGGTGTAGAGACAGTGCGGTGTATATGATCAGTACAGGAATAGAGGGGGCTCTGGTGTGAGGTGTAGTGACAGTGCAGTGTATATGATCAGTACAGGAATAGAGGGGGCTCTGGTGTGAGGTGTAGTGACAGTGCAGTGTATATGATCAGTACAGGAATAGAGGAGGCTCTGGTGTGCGGTGTAGTGACAGTGCAGTGTATATGATCAGTACAGGAATAGAGGAGGCTCTGGTGTGAGGTGTAGTGACAGTGCAGTGTATATGATCAGTACAGGAATAGAGGGGGCTCTGGTGTGAGGTGTAGTGACAGTGCGGTGTATATGATCAGTACAGGAATAGAGGAGGCTCTGGTGTGAGGTGTAGTGACAGTGCGGTGTATATGATCAGTACAGGAATAGAGGAGGCTCTGGTGTGAGGTGTAGTGACAGTGCAGTGTATATGATCAGTACAGGAATAGAGGGGGCTCTGGTGTGAGGTGTAGTGACAGTGCGGTGTATATGATCAGTACAGGAATAGAGGGGGCTCTGGTGTGTGGTGTAGTGACAGTGCAGTGTATATGATCAGTACAGGAATAGAGGAGGCTCTGGTGTGAGGTGTAGTGACAGTGCGGTGTATATGATCAGTACAGGAATAGAGGAGGCTCTGGTGTGAGGTGTAGTGACAGTGCAGTGTATATGATCAGTACAGGAATAGAGGAGGCTCTGGTGTGAGGAGTAGTGACAGTGCGGTGTATATGATCAGTACAGGAATAGAGGGGGCTCTGGTGTGAGGTGTAGTGACAGTGCAGTGTATATGATCAGTACAGGAATAGAGGGGGCTCTGGTGTGTGGTGTAGTGACAGTGCGGTGTATATGATCAGTACAGGAATAGAGGAGGCTCTGGTGTGTGGTGTAGTGACAGTGCAGTGTATATGATCAGTACAGGAATAGAGGAGGCTCTGGTGTGCGGTGTAGTGACAGTGCAGTGTATATGATCAGTACAGGAATAGAGGAGGCTCTGGTGTGAGGTGTAGTGACAGTGCAGTGTATATGATCAGTACAGGAATAGAGGAGGCTCTGGTGTGCGGTGTAGTGACAGTGCAGTGTATATGATCAGTACAGGAATAGAGGAGGCTCTGGTGTGAGGTGTAGTGACAGTGCAGTGTATATGATCAGTACAGGAATAGAGGAGGCTCTGGTGTGCGGTGTAGTGACAGTGCGGTGTATATGATCAGTACAGGAATAGAGGAGGCTCTGGTGTGAGGTGTAGTGACAGTGCGGTGTATATGATCAGTACAGGAATAGAGGGGGCTCTGGTGTGTGGTGTAGTGACAGTGCGGTGTATATGATCAGTACAGGAATAGAGGGGGCTCTGGTGTGAGGTGTAGTGACAGTGCGGTGTATATGATCAGTACAGGAATAGAGGGGGCTCTGGTGTGAGGTGTAGTGACAGTGCGGTGTATATGATCAGTACAGGAATAGAGGAGGCTCTGGTGTGCGGTGTAGTGACAGTGCGGTGTATATGATCAGTACAGGAATAGAGGAGGCTCTGGTGTGAGGTGTAGTGACAGTGCGGTGTATATGATCAGTACAGGAATAGAGGAGGCTCTGGTGTGAGGTGTAGTGACAGTGCGGTGTATATGATCAGTACAGGAATAGAGGAGGCTCTGGTGTGAGGTGTAGTGACAGTGCAGTGTATATGATCAGTACAGGAATAGAGGGGGCTCTGGTGTGTGGTGTAGTGACAGTGCAGTGTATATGATCAGTACAGGAATAGAGGAGGCTCTGGTGTGTGGTGTAGTGACAGTGCGGTGTATATGATCAGTACAGGAATAGAGGGGGCTCTGGTGTGAGGTGTAGTGACAGTGCGGTGTATATGATCAGTACAGGAATAGAGGGGGCTCTGGTGTGAGGTGTAGTGACAGTGCGGTGTATATGATCAGTACAGGAATAGAGGAGGCTCTGGTGTGAGGTGTAGTGACAGTGCGGTGTATATGATCAGTACAGGAATAGAGGAGGCTCTGGTGTGAGGTGTAGTGACAGTGCGGTGTATATGATCAGTACAGGAATAGAGGGGGCTCTGGTGTGAGGTGTAGTGACAGTGCAGTGTATATGATCAGTACAGGAATAGAGGGGGCTCTGGTGTGAGGTGTAGTGACAGTTCGGTGTATATGATCAGTACAGGAATAGAGGGGGCTCTGGTGTGAGGTGTAGTGACAGTGCGGTGTATATGATCAGTACAGGAATAGAGGGGGCTCTGGTGTGTGGTGTAGTGACAGTGCAGTGTATATGATCAGTACAGGAATAGAGGAGGCTCTGGTGTGAGGTGTAGTGACAGTGCAGTGTATATGATCAGTACAGGAATAGAGGAGGCTCTGGTGTGAGGTGTAGTGACAGTGCGGTGTATATGATCAGTACAGGAATAGAGGGGGCTCTGGTGTGAGGTGTAGTGACAGTGCGGTGTATATGATCAGTACAGGAATAGAGGGGGCTCTGGTGTGCGGTGTAGTGACAGTGCAGTGTATATGATCAGTACAGGAATAGAGGGGGCTCTGGTGTGAGGTGTAGTGACAGTGCGGTGTATATGATCAGTACAGGAATAGAGGAGGCTCTGGTGTGAGGTGTAGTGACAGTGCAGTGTATATGATCAGTACAGGAATAGAGGGGGCTCTGGTGTGAGGTGTAGTGACAGTGCAGTGTATATGATCAGTACAGGAATAGAGGAGGCTCTGGTGTGAGGTGTAGTGACAGTGCAGTGTATATGATCAGTACAGGAATAGAGGGGGCTCTGGTGTGCGGTGTAGTGACAGTGCGGTGTATATGATCAGTACAGGAATAGAGGAGGCTCTGGTGTGTGGTGTAGTGACAGTGCAGTGTATATGATCAGTACAGGAATAGAGGAGGCTCTGGTGTGTGGTGTAGTGACAGTGCGGTGTATATGATCAGTACAGGAATAGAGGAGGCTCTGGTGTCAGGTGTAGTGACAGTGCGGTGTATATGATCAGTACAGGAATAGAGGAGGCTCTGGTGTGAGGTGTAGTGACAGTGCGGTGTATATGATCAGTACAGGAATAGAGGAGGCTCTGGTGTGAGGTGTAGTGACAGTGCAGTGTATATGATCAGTACAGGAATAGAGGGGGCTCTGGTGTGCGGTGTAGTGACAGTGCGGTGTATATGATCAGTACAGGAATAGAGGGGGCTCTGGTGTGAGGTGTAGTGACAGTGCAGTGTATATGATCAGTACAGGAATAGAGGAGGCTCTGGTGTGAGGTGTAGTGACAGTGCGGTGTATATGATCAGTACAGGAATAGAGGAGGCTCTGGTGTGTGGTGTAGTGACAGTGCGGTGTATATGATCAGTACAGGAATAGAGGAGGCTCTGGTGTGTGGTGTAGTGACAGTGCGGTGTATATGATCAGTACAGGAATAGAGGAGGCTCTGGTGTGAGGTGTAGTGACAGTGCGGTGTATATGATCAGTACAGGAATAGAGGGGGCTCTGGTGTGAGGTGCAGTGACAGTGCGGTGTATATGATCAGTACAGGAATAGAGGAGGCTCTGGTGTGTGGTGTAGTGACAGTGCAGTGTATATGATCAGTACAGGAATAGAGGAGGCTCTGGTGTGTGGTGTAGTGACAGTGCGGTGTATATGATCAGTACAGGAATAGAGGGGGCTCTGGTGTGAGGTGTAGTGACAGTGCGTGTATATGATCAGTACAGGAATAGAGGAGGCTCTGGTGTGAGGTGTAGTGACAGTGCGGTGTATATGATCAGTACAGGAATAGAGGGGGCTCTGGTGTGAGGTGTAGTGACAGTGCGGTGTATATGATCAGTACAGGAATAGAGGGGGCTCTGGTGTGAGGTGTAGTGACAGTGCAGTGTATATGATCAGTACAGGAATAGAGGAGGCTCTGGTGTGAGGTGTAGTGACAGTGCGTGTATATGATCAGTACAGGAATAGAGGAGGCTCTGGTGTGAGGTGTAGTGACAGTGCGGTGTATATGATCAGTACAGGAATAGAGGAGGCTCTGGTGTGAGGTGTAGTGACAGTGCGGTGTATATGATCAGTACAGGAATAGAGGGGGCTCTGGTGTGAGGTGTAGTGACAGTGCAGTGTATATGATCAGTACAGGAATAGAGGGGGCTCTGGTGTGTGGTGTAGTGACAGTGCGGTGTATATGATCAGTACAGGAATAGAGGAGGCTCTGGTGTGAGGTGTAGTGACAGTGCGGTGTATATGATCAGTACAGGAATAGAGGAGGCTCTGGTGTGAGGTGTAGTGACAGTGCGTGTATATGATCAGTACAGGAATAGAGGAGGCTCTGGTGTGAGGTGTAGTGACAGTGCGTGTATATGATCAGTACAGGAATAGAGGAGGCTCTGGTGTGAGGTGTAGTGACAGTGCGTGTATATGATCAGTACAGGAATAGAGGAGGCTCTGGTGTGTGGTGTAGTGACAGTGCGGTGTATATGATCAGTACAGGAATAGAGGGGGCTCTGGTGTGAGGTGTAGTGACAGTGCAGTGTATATGATCAGTACAGGAATAGAGGAGGCTCTGGTGTGAGGTGTAGTGACAGTGCAGTGTATATGATCAGTACAGGAATAGAGGAGGCTCTGGTGTGAGGTGTAGTGACAGTGCGGTGTATATGATCAGTACAGGAATAGAGGGGGCTCTGGTGTGAGGTGTAGTGACAGTGCGGTGTATATGATCAGTACAGGAATAGAGGGGGCTCTGGTGTGAGGTGTATATGATCAGTACAGGAATAGAGGAGGCTCTGGTGTGAGGTGTAGTGACAGTGCGGTGTATATGATCAGTACAGGAATAGAGGGGGCTCTGGTGTGAGGTGTAGTGACAGTGCGGTGTATATGATCAGTACAGGAATAGAGGGGGCTCTGGTGTGAGGTGTAGTGACAGTGCGGTGTATATGATCAGTACAGGAATAGAGGAGGCTCTGGTGTGCGGTGTAGTGACAGTGCAGTGTATATGATCAGTACAGGAATAGAGGGGGCTCTGGTGTGTGGTGTAGTGACAGTGCAGTGTATATGATCAGTACAGGAATAGAGTAGGCTCTGGTGTGAGGTGTAGTGACAGTGCGGTGTATATGATCAGTACAGGAATAGAGGGGGCTCTGGTGTGAGGTGTAGTGACAGTGCGGTGTATATGATCAGTACAGGAATAGAGGAGGCTCTGGTGTGAGGTGTAGTGACAGTGCAGTGTATATGATCAGTACAGGAATAGAGGAGGCTCTGGTGTGAGGTGTAGTGACAGTGCAGTGTATATGATCAGTACAGGAATAGAGGAGGCTCTGGTGTGAGGTGTAGTGACAGTGCGGTGTATATGATCAGTACAGGAATAGAGGAGGCTCTGGTGTGTGGTGTAGTGACAGTGCGGTGTATATGATCAGTACAGGAATAGAGGAGGCTCTGGTGTGAGGTGTAGTGACAGTGCAGTGTATATGATCAGTACAGGAATAGAGGAGGCTCTGGTGTGAGGTGTAGTGACAGTGCGGTGTATATGATCAGTACAGGAATAGAGGGGGCTCTGGTGTGCGGTGTAGTGACAGTGCGGTGTATATGATCAGTACAGGAATAGAGGAGGCTCTGGTGTGTGGTGTAGTGACAGTGCGGTGTATATGATCAGTACAGGAATAGAGGGGGCTCTGGTGTGAGGTGTAGTGACAGTGCGGTGTATATGATCAGTACAGGAATAGAGGAGGCTCTGGTGTGAGGTGTAGTGACAGTGCGGTGTATATGATCAGTACAGGAATAGAGGAGGCTCTGGTGTGAGGAGTAGTGACAGTGCGGTGTATATGATCAGTACAGGAATAGAGGGGGCTCTGGTGTGAGGTGTAGTGACAGTGCAGTGTATATGATCAGTACAGGAATAGAGGAGGCTCTGGTGTGAGGTGTAGTGACAGTGCAGTGTATATGATCAGTACAGGAATAGAGGAGGCTCTGGTGTGTGGTGTAGTGACAGTGCAGTGTATATGATCAGTACAGGAATAGAGGAGGCTCTGGTGTGAGGTGTAGTGACAGTGCGGTGTATATGATCAGTACAGGAATAGAGGGGGCTCTGGTGTGAGGTGTAGTGACAGTGCAGTGTATATGATCAGTACAGGAATAGAGGAGGCTCTGGTGTGAGGTGTAGTGACAGTGCGGTGTATATGATCAGTACAGGAATAGAGGAGGCTCTGGTGTGAGGTGTAGCGACAGTGCGGTGTATATGATCAGTACAGGAATAGAGGAGGCTCTGGTGTGTGGTGTAGTGACAGTGCGGTGTATATGATCAGTACAGGAATAGAGGGGGCTCTGGTGTGAGGTGTAGTGACAGTGCAGTGTATATGATCAGTACAGGAATAGAGGGGGCTCTGGTGTGAGGTGTAGTGACAGTGCGGTGTATATGATCAGTACAGGAATAGAGGGGGCTCTGGTGTGAGGTGTAGTGACAGTGCGGTGTATATGATCAGTACAGGAATAGAGGGGGCTCTGGTGTGAGGTGTAGTGACAGTGCAGTGTATATGATCAGTACAGGAATAGAGGAGGCTCTGGTGTGAGGTGTAGTGACAGTGCAGTGTATATGATCAGTACAGGAATAGAGGAGGCTCTGGTGTGAGGTGTAGTGACAGTGCGGTGTATATGATCAGTACAGGAATAGAGGAGGCTCTGGTGTGAGGTGTAGTGACAGTGCGGTGTATATGATCAGTACAGGAATAGAGGAGGCTCTGGTGTGTGGTGTAGTGACAGTGCGGTGTATATGATCAGTACAGGAATAGAGGGGGCTCTGGTGTGAGGTGTAGTGACAGTGCGGTGTATATGATCAGTACAGGAATAGAGGGGGCTCTGGTGTGAGGTGTAGTGACAGTGCAGTGTATATGATCAGTACAGGAATAGAGGGGGCTCTGGTGTGAGGTGTAGTGACAGTGCGGTGTATATGATCAGTACAGGAATAGAGGGGGCTCTGGTGTGAGGTGTAGTGACAGTGCGGTGTATATGATCAGTACAGGAATAGAGGGGGCTCTGGTGTGAGGTGTAGTGACAGTGCGGTGTATATGATCAGTACAGGAATAGAGGGGGCTCTGGTGTGAGGTGTAGTGACAGTGCAGTGTATATGATCAGTACAGGAATAGAGGGGGCTCTGGTGTGAGGTGTAGTGACAGTGCGGTGTATATGATCAGTACAGGAATAGAGGAGGCTCTGGTGTGTGGTGTAGTGACAGTGCGGTGTATATGATCAGTACAGGAATAGAGGGGGCTCTGGTGTGAGGTGTAGTGACAGTGCGGTGTATATGATCAGTACAGGAATAGAGGAGGCTCTGGTGTGTGGTGTAGTGACAGTGCGGTGTATATGATCAGTACAGGAATAGAGGAGGCTCTGGTGTGAGGTGTAGTGACAGTGCGGTGTATATGATCAGTACAGGAATAGAGGAGGCTCTGGTGTGAGGTGTAGTGACAGTGCGGTGTATATGATCAGTACAGGAATAGAGGCGGCTCTGGTGTGAGGTGTAGTGACAGTGCAGTGTATATGATCAGTACAGGAATAGAGGCGGCTCTGGTGTGAGGTGTAGTGACAGTGCGGTGTATATGATCAGTACAGGAATAGAGGGGGCTCTGGTGTGAGGTGTAGTGACAGTGCGGTGTATATGATCAGTACAGGAATAGAGGAGGCTCTGGTGTGCGGTGTAGTGACAGTGCGGTGTATATGATCAGTACAGGAATAGAGGGGGCTCTGGTGTGAGGTGTAGTGACAGTGCGGTGTATATGATCAGTACAGGAATAGAGGAGGCTCTGGTGTGCGGTGTAGTGACAGTGCGGTGTATATGATCAGTACAGGAATAGAGGGGGCTCTGGTGTGAGGTGTAGTGACAGTGCGGTGTATATGATCAGTACAGGAATAGAGGGGGCTCTGGTGTGAGGTGTAGTGACAGTGCAGTGTATATGATCAGTACAGGAATAGAGGGGGCTCTGGTGTGTGGTGTAGTGACAGTGCGGTGTCTATGATCAGTACAGGAATAGAGGAGGCTCTGGTGTGAGGTGTAGTGACAGTGCAGTGTATATGATCAGTACAGGAATAGAGGAGGCTCTGGTGTGTGGTGTAGTGACAGTGCGGTGTCTATGATCAGTACAGGAATAGAGGAGGCTCTGGTGTGAGGTGTAGTGACAGTGCAGTGTATATGATCAGTACAGGAATAGAGGGGGCTCTGGTTTGGGGGTGCAGTGACAGTGCAGTGTATATGATCAGTACAGGAATAGAGGAGGCTCTGGTGTGAGGTGTAGTGACAGTGCAGTGTATATGATCAGTACAGGAATAGAGGGGGCTCTGGTGTGAGGTGTATATGATCAGTACAGGAATAGAGGGGGCTCTGGTGTGAGGTGTAGTGACAGTGCAGTGTATATGATCAGTACAGGAATAGAGGGGGCTCTGGTGTGAGGTGTAGTGACAGTGCGGTGTATATGATCAGTACAGGAATAGAGGAGGCTCTGGTGTGAGGTGTAGTGACAGTGCGGTGTATATGATCAGTACAGGAATAGAGGAGGCTCTGGTGTGAGGTGTAGTGACAGTGCGGTGTATATGATCAGTACAGGAATAGAGGAGGCTCTGGTGTGAGGTGTAGTGACAGTGCGGTGTATATGATCAGTACAGGAATAGAGGAGGCTCTGGTGTGAGGTGTAGTGACAGTGCGGTGTATATGATCAGTACAGGAATAGAGGAGGCTCTGGTGTGAGGTGTAGTGACAGTGCGGTGTATATGATCAGTACAGGAATAGAGGGGGCTCTGGTGTGAGGTGTAGTGACAGTGCGGTGTATATGATCAGTACAGGAATAGAGGAGGCTCTGGTGTGAGGAGTAGTGACAGTGCGGTGTATATGATCAGTACAGGAATAGAGGGGGCTCTGGTGTGAGGTGTAGTGACAGTGCAGTGTATATGATCAGTACAGGAATAGAGGGGGCTCTGGTGTGTGGTGTAGTGACAGTGCGGTGTATATGATCAGTACAGGAATAGAGGGGGCTCTGGTGTGTGGTGTAGTGACAGTGCAGTGTATATGATCAGTACAGGAATAGAGGGGGCTCTGGTGTGTGGTGTAGTGACAGTGCGGTGTATATGATCAGTACAGGAATAGAGGGGGCTCTGGTGTGAGGTGTAGTGACAGTGCGGTGTATATGATCAGTACAGGAATAGAGGAGGCTCTGGTGTGAGGTGTAGTGACAGTGCAGTGTATATGATCAGTACAGGAATAGAGGGGGCTCTGGTGTGAGGTGTAGTGACAGTGCGGTGTATATGATCAGTACAGGAATAGAGGGGGCTCTGGTGTGAGGTGTAGTGACAGTGCAGTGTATATGATCAGTACAGGAATAGAGGAGGCTCTGGTGTGAGGTGTAGTGACAGTGCGGTGTATATGATCAGTACAGGAATAGAGGAGGCTCTGGTGTGAGGTGTAGTGACAGTGCGGTGTATATGATCAGTACAGGAATAGAGGGGGCTCTGGTGTGAGGTGTAGTGACAGTGCGGTGTATATGATCAGTACAGGAATAGAGGAGGCTCTGGTGTGAGGTGTAGTGACAGTGCAGTGTATATGATCAGTACAGGAATAGAGGGGGCTCTGGTGTGAGGTGTAGTGACAGTGCGGTGTATATGATCAGTACAGGAATAGAGGGGGCTCTGGTGTGAGGTGTAGTGACAGTGCAGTGTATATGATCAGTACAGGAATAGAGGGGGCTCTGGTGTGTGGTGTAGTGACAGTGCGGTGTATATGATCAGTACAGGAATAGAGGGGGCTCTGGTGTGTGGTGTAGTGACAGTGCGGTGTATATGATCAGTACAGGAATAGAGGAGGCTCTGGTGTGAGGTGTAGTGACAGTGCAGTGTATATGATCAGTACAGGAATAGAGGGGGCTCTGGTGTGAGGTGTAGTGACAGTGCGGTGTATATGATCAGTACAGGAATAGAGGAGGCTCTGGTGTGAGGTGTAGTGACAGTGCGGTGTATATGATCAGTACAGGAATAGAGGAGGCTCTGGTGTGAGGTGTAGTGACAGTGCAGTGTATATGATCAGTACAGGAATAGAGGAGGCTCTGGTGTGAGGTGTAGAGACAGTGCGGTGTATATGATCAGTACAGGAATAGAGGAGGCTCTGGTGTGCGGTGTATATGATCAGTACAGGAATAGAGGAGGCTCTGGTGTCAGGTGTAGTGACAGTGCGGTGTATATGATCAGTACAGGAATAGAGGAGGCTCTGGTGTGAGGTGTAGTGACAGTGCAGTGTATATGATCAGTACAGGAATAGAGGAGGCTCTGGTGTGAGGTGTAGTGACAGTGCAGTGTATATGATCAGTACAGGAATAGAGGGGGCTCTGGTGTGAGGTGTAGTGACAGTGCGGTGTATATGATCAGTACAGGAATAGAGGGGGCTCTGGTGTGTGGTGTAGTGACAGTGCAGTGTATATGATCAGTACAGGAATAGAGGAGGCTCTGGTGTGAGGTGTAGTGACAGTGCAGTGTATATGATCAGTACAGGAATAGAGGAGGCTCTGGTGTGCGGTGTAGTGACAGTGCAGTGTATATGATCAGTACAGGAATAGAGGAGGCTCTGGTGTGAGGTGTAGTGACAGTGCGGTGTATATGATCAGTACAGGAATAGAGGAGGCTCTGGTGTGAGGTGTAGTGACAGTGCAGTGTATATGATCAGTACAGGAATAGAGGAGGCTCTGGTGTGAGGTGTAGTGACAGTGCGGTGTATATGATCAGTACAGGAATAGAGGGGGCTCTGGTGTGAGGTGTAGTGACAGTGCGGTGTATATGATCAGTACAGGAATAGAGGAGGCTCTGGTGTGAGGTGTAGTGACAGTGCGGTGTATATGATCAGTACAGGAATAGAGGGGGCTCTGGTGTGTGGTGTAGTGACAGTGCGGTGTATATGATCAGTACAGGAATAGAGGGGGCTCTGGTGTGAGGTGTAGTGACAGTGCAGTGTATATGATCAGTACAGGAATAGAGGAGGCTCTGGTGTGAGGTGTAGTGACAGTGCGGTGTATATGATCAGTACAGGAATAGAGGAGGCTCTGGTGTGAGGTGTAGTGACAGTGCGGTGTATATGATCAGTACAGGAATAGAGGAGGCTCTGGTGTGAGGTGTAGTGACAGTGCGGTGTATATGATCAGTACAGGAATAGAGGAGGCTCTGGTGTGTGGTGTAGTGACAGTGCAGTGTATATGATCAGTACAGGAATAGAGGGGGCTCTGGTGTGTGGTGTAGTGACAGTGCGGTGTATATGATCAGTACAGGAATAGAGGGGGCTCTGGTGTGAGGTGTAGTGACAGTGCAGTGTATATGATCAGTACAGGAATAGAGGGGGCTCTGGTGTGAGGTGTAGTGACAGTGCAGTGTATATGATCAGTACAGGAATAGAGGGGGCTCTGGTGTGAGGTGTAGTGACAGTGCGGTGTATATGATCAGTACAGGAATAGAGGAGGCTCTGGTGTGAGGTGTAGAGACAGTGCGGTGTATATGATCAGTACAGGAATAGAGGAGGCTCTGGTGTGCGGTGTAGTGACAGTGCGGTGTATATGATCAGTACAGGAATAGAGGAGGCTCTGGTGTGAGGTGTAGTGACAGTGCAGTGTATATGATCAGTACAGGAATAGAGGAGGCTCTGGTGTGCGGTGTAGTGACAGTGCGGTGTATATGATCAGTACAGGAATAGAGGAGGCTCTGGTGTGAGGTGTAGTGACAGTGCGGTGTATATGATCAGTACAGGAATAGAGGAGGCTCTGGTGTGAGGTGTAGTGACAGTGCAGTGTATATGATCAGTACAGGAATAGAGGGGGCTCTGGTGTGAGGTGTAGTGACAGTGCAGTGTATATGATCAGTACAGGAATAGAGGAGGCTCTGGTGTGTGGTGTAGTGACAGTGCGGTGTATATGATCAGTACAGGAATAGAGGAGGCTCTGGTGTGAGGTGTAGTGACAGTGCGGTGTATATGATCAGTACAGGAATAGAGGAGGCTCTGGTGTGAGGTGTAGTGACAGTGCGGTGTATATGATCAGTACAGGAATAGAGGGGGCTCTGGTGTGAGGTGTAGTGACAGTGCGGTGTATATGATCAGTACAGGAATAGAGGGGGCTCTGGTGTGAGGTGTAGTGACAGTGCGGTGTATATGATCAGTACAGGAATAGAGGAGGCTCTGGTGTGAGGTGTAGTGACAGTGCGGTGTATATGATCAGTACAGGAATAGAGGGGGCTCTGGTGTGAGGTGTAGTGACAGTGCGGTGTATATGATCAGTACAGGAATAGAGGGGGCTCTGGTGTGAGGTGTAGTGACAGTGCGGTGTATATGATCAGTACAGGAATAGAGGAGGCTCTGGTGTGAGGTGTAGTGACAGTGCGGTGTATATGATCAGTACAGGAATAGAGGGGGCTCTGGTGTGAGGTGTAGTGACAGTGCGGTGTATATGATCAGTACAGGAATAGAGGAGGCTCTGGTGTGTGGTGTAGTGACAGTGCGGTGTATATGATCAGTACAGGAATAGAGGGGGCTCTGGTGTGAGGTGTAGTGACAGTGCGGTGTATATGATCAGTACAGGAATAGAGGGGGCTCTGGTGTGAGGTGTAGTGACAGTGCAGTGTATATGATCAGTACAGGAATAGAGGGGGCTCTGGTGTGTGGTGTAGTGACAGTGCGGTGTATATGATCAGTACAGGAATAGAGGAGGCTCTGGTGTGAGGTGTAGTGACAGTGCGGTGTATATGATCAGTACAGGAATAGAGGAGGCTCTGGTGTGTGGTGTAGTGACAGTGCGGTGTATATGATCAGTACAGGAATAGAGGGGGCTCTGGTGTGTGGTGTAGTGACAGTGCGGTGTATATGATCAGTACAGGAATAGAGGAGGCTCTGGTGTGAGGTGTAGTGACAGTGCGGTGTATATGATCAGTACAGGAATAGAGGAGGCTCTGGTGTGAGGTGTAGTGACAGTGCAGTGTATATGATCAGTACAGGAATAGAGGGGGCTCTGGTGTGAGGTGTAGTGACAGTGCGGTGTATATGATCAGTACAGGAATAGAGGAGGCTCTGGTGTGAGGTGTAGTGACAGTGCGGTGTATATGATCAGTACAGGAATAGAGGGGGCTCTGGTGTGAGGTGTAGTGACAGTGCGGTGTATATGATCAGTACAGGAATAGAGGAGGCTCTGGTGTGAGGTGTAGTGACAGTGCAGTGTATATGATCAGTACAGGAATAGAGGGGGCTCTGGTGTGAGGTGTAGTGACAGTGCGGTGTATATTATCAGTACAGGAATAGAGGAGGCTCTGGTGTGAGGTGTAGTGACAGTGCAGTGTATATGATCAGTACAGGAATAGAGGGGGCTCTGGTGTGTGGTGTAGTGACAGTGCGGTGTATATGATCAGTACAGGAATAGAGGGGGCTCTGGTGTGTGGTGTAGTGACAGTGCGGTGTATATGATCAGTACAGGAATAGAGGAGGCTCTGGTGTGAGGTGTAGAGACAGTGCGGTATATATGATCAGTACAGGAATAGAGGGGGCTCTGGTGTGAGGTGTAGTGACAGTGCAGTGTATATGATCAGTACAGGAATAGAGGGGGCTCTGGTGTGAGGTGTAGTGACAGTGCAGTGTATATGATCAGTACAGGAATAGAGGAGGCTCTGGTGTGAGGTGTAGTGACAGTGCGGTGTATATGATCAGTACAGGAATAGAGGAGGCTCTGGTGTGAGGTGTAGTGACAGTGCGGTGTATATGATCAGTACAGGAATAGAGGAGGCTCTGGTGTGAGGTGTAGTGACAGTGCGGTGTATATGATCAGTACAGGAATAGAGGGGGCTCTGGTGTGAGGTGTAGTGACAGTGCGGTGTATATGATCAGTACAGGAATAGAGGGGGCTCTGGTGTGAGGTGTAGTGACAGTGCGGTGTATATGATCAGTACAGGAATAGAGGAGGCTCTGGTGTGAGGTGTAGTGACAGTGCGGTGTATATGATCAGTACAGGAATAGAGGAGGCTCTGGTGTGAGGTGTAGAGACAGTGCGGTGTATATGATCAGTACAGGAATAGAGGAGGCTCTGGTGTGTGGTGTAGTGACAGTGCGGTGTATATGATCAGTACAGGAATAGAGGGGGCTCTGGTGTGAGGTGTAGTGACAGTGCGGTGTATATGATCAGTACAGGAATAGAGGGGGCTCTGGTGTGAGGTGTAGTGACAGTGCGGTGTATATGATCAGTACAGGAATAGAGGAGGCTCTGGTGTGTGGTGTAGCGACAGTGCGGTGTATATGATCAGTACAGGAATAGAGGGGGCTCTGGTGTGAGGTGTAGTGACAGTGCGGTGTATATGATCAGTACAGGAATAGAGGGGGCTCTGGTGTGAGGTGTAGTGACAGTGCGGTGTATATGATCAGTACAGGAATAGAGGGGGCTCTGGTGTGAGGTGTAGTGACAGTGCGGTGTATATGATCAGTACAGGAATAGAGGGGGCTCTGGTGTGAGGTGTAGTGACAGTGCGGTGTATATGATCAGTACAGGAATAGAGGAGGCTCTGGTGTGCGGTGTAGTGACAGTGCGGTGTATATGATCAGTACAGGAATAGAGGAGGCTCTGGTGTGTGGTGTAGTGACAGTGCGGTGTATATGATCAGTACAGGAATAGAGGGGGCTCTGGAGTGAGGTGTAGTGACAGTGCAGTGTATATGATCAGTACAGGAATAGAGGGGGCTCTGGTGTGAGGTGTAGTGACAGTGCGGTGTATATGATCAGTACAGGAATAGAGGAGGCTCTGGTGTGAGGTGTAGTGACAGTGCAGTGTATATGATCAGTACAGGAATAGAGGAGGCTCTGGTGTGAGGTGTAGTGACAGTGCAGTGTATATGATCAGTACAGGAATAGAGGCGGCTCTGGTGTGAGGTGTAGTGACAGTGCGGTGTATATGATCAGTACAGGAATAGAGGAGGCTCTGGTGTGAGGTGTAGTGACAGTGCAGTGTATATGATCAGTACAGGAATAGAGGGGGCTCTGGTGTGAGGTGTAGTGACAGTGCAGTGTATATGATCAGTACAGGAATAGAGGAGGCTCTGGTGTGAGGTGTAGTGACAGTGCGGTGTATATGATCAGTACAGGAATAGAGGAGGCTCTGGTGTGTGGTGTAGTGACAGTGCAGTGTATATGATCAGTACAGGAATAGAGGAGGCTCTGGTGTGCGGTGTAGTGACAGTGCAGTGTATATGATCAGTACAGGAATAGAGGGGGCTCTGGTGTGAGGTGTAGTGACAGTGCAGTGTATATGATCAGTACAGGAATAGAGGAGGCTCTGGTGTGAGGTGTAGTGACAGTGCAGTGTATATGATCAGTACAGGAATAGAGGGGGCTCTGCTGTGAGGTGTAGTGACAGTGCGGTGTACATGATCAGTACAGGAATAGAGGAGGCTCTGGTGTGAGGTGTAGTGACAGTGCAGTGTATATGATCAGTACAGGAATAGAGGGGGCTCTGGTTTGGGGGTGCAGTGACAGTGCAGTGTATATGATCAGTATAGATAACACACAGCCTTACCCTGACGAGGTAGGAGACGCCTGGACCCATCACCTTGTCATCCGGGTGCAGCCATCCGCGGGTGGGTTTGTTGACAAAGCTGCCATGTCTGGTCCACTCGTCTCCGGCCAGTTGTCCTCCTTCCACTCGGGCTTTCCTCCCGCAGCTGAGTTTGTTCATATCCTGGGAGAAAACAGTAAAAGTCCTCCCTGAGTCTGGGCTGCTTGTGTGGTCCACCTGCTCCCCGGGGCTGCCCGTCTCCTTCCCCGGCCCAGACGAGAAGCCACGGAGACTCAGCAGATTGGCAGGATTGGAAAGTTTTAGATTGGCCATTTTTGGGAAGAAGGAGCAGAGAGTGGTGGGGCTCTCCTCGGACTCGGAGGAAAGTTCAGCCAGGTTCAGCATGGGGGCCAGGGAAGAGGAAGAGGAGGAACTTGGTAAAGCCATTATGATATCCATGGAGGGGGTGGGTGGCCCAGTGCCCGGGGCTTCTTCCACAGAGCTGACAGACTCATTGCGAAGGTGATTATACTTAGTTTTGGGCAAGAGATCCATGATGCCTGGTGGGAGCTTGCACTCTACAGAAACGAGGGGTCCGGGTCTCATAATCCGGTCAAACAGAGAAGACAAGGACATAGAACCTTAGACAGAGCGCCCCCAATCCCCAACGTTACCTCACAGCAGGGAGGAACCCAGAGTTACATATTATCCACAAGAACGAACCACGAGGAACCAAAAGACAGTGTTACAACAACCATCACAGGAGGGAGACAGAAGTAGAAAGCAGAGTCATATTCCAGAGACGAGGCCCTCAGCAGGCAGGAGTGACACCAGCACAGTCCTATCCTTCCCCACCCAGCGGAAGGAAACTGGGAGAGTGAGATGTCCGTGTACCAGCAGCAGCGACAACAGGAAGATGGGACGGGAGGTCAGGCGGAGGGGGGAGACCGGACGGGAGGTCAGGCGGAGGGGGGAGACCGGACGGGAGGTCAGGGGGAGGGGGAGACCGGACGGGAGGTCAGGCGGAGGGGGGAGACCGCACGGGAGGTCAGGCGGAGGGGGGAGACCGGACGGGAGGTCAGGCGGAGGGGGGAGACCGGACGGGAGGTCAGGCGGAGGGGGAGACCGCACGGGAGGTCAGGCGGAGGGGGAGACCGCACGGGAGGTCAGGCGGAGGGGGAGACCGCACGGGAGGTCAGGGGGAGGGGGAGACCGCACGGGAGGTCAGGCGGAGGGGGAGACCGGACGGGAGGTCAGGCGGAGGGGGAGACCGGACGGGAGGTCAGGCGGAGGGGGAGACCGGACGGGAGGTCAGGCGGAGGGGGGAGACCGGACGGGAGGTCAGGCGGAGGGGGGAGACCGGACGGGAGGTCAGGCGCGGGAGTGACGGGAGGGGACGTCAGGCGCGGGGGCGACGGGAGGGGACGTCAGGCGCGGAGGCGACGGGAGGGGACGTCAGGCGCGGAGGCGACGGGAGGGGACGTCAGGCGCGGAGGCGACGGGAGGGGACGTCAGGCGCGGAGGCGACGGGAGGGGACGTCAGGCGCGGAGGCGACGGGAGGGGACGTCAGGCGCGGAGGCGACGGGAGGGGACGTCAGGCGCGGAGGCGACGGGAGGGGACGTCAGGCGCGGAGGCGACGGGAGGGGACGTCAGGCGCGGAGGCGACGGGAGGGGATGTCAGGCGCGGAGGCGACGGGAGGGGATGTCAGGCGCGGAGGCGACGGGAGGGGATGTCAGGCGCGGAGGCGACGGGAGGGGATGTCAGGCGCGGAGGCGACGGGAGGGGATGTCAGGCGCGGAGGCGACGGGAGGGGATGTCAGGCGCGGAGGCGACGGGAGGGGATGTCAGGCGCGGAGGCGACGGGAGGGGATGTCAGGCGCGGAGGCGACGGGAGGGGATGTCAGGCGCGGAGGCGACGGGAGGGGATGTCAGGCGCGGAGGTGACGGGAGGGGATGTCAGGCGCGGAGGTGACTGGACGGATAAGCTGCGTCCTCCATCTCTGCAGTCTCGGTAGCTCAGTATGAATGGAAGGAATCAAGTGCCTTGTTATCAGCTCACACAGTCCCTGGAGGAGAGGCGGACGTCCAATGGCAATCACTGTGCTGACTCACCCCGCTCGCAGGCACGCTAACATCACACTGGCTCATTTCCTCCGCCTGAAACCCAGCACCCCCAGCCACATGTCATTATTAGATTGTAGCCTGCGGCATCTAACCCCGCCTGCAGAGCTTGCCATCTAATGCACAGAACACCGTCCACAAGGTCACATCCATGGGACCTCAAACTCCTAAGATGTGGGATCGTCACAATGTCATAAGGCGCAGCTCCCGCCGAGTCTGTTGTCATGGAAACAATTAACTCATTAGAAGCTGCATAGAGAGCGCTCGACACCAGATGCCCAGGATGTGTCCAGATCTGCTGCATCAGCGCCAGCTTATATACAGGGCGGGCAGATGAGAATCACACCCCCCAGTGGTGGTGCCAGTGAACTACAAACACTCAGCGCACACACAACAGATGGGATGTAGAGAGCGTCCTCAGGACATGCCCGTGTCTCCAGTACAAGCTACGAGCCAATGATGAATGTATGATAGCAGCCCCCATATATGTGGATGGATATATATATTGCTACAAGTCCCTGCAGTCAGGGGAGGTTAGTTTTATAGACCTTTATCATACATGGGTGCAGTCTTGAAGAACCCCCCCCCCTATATAACAAGCAGTAATGAGAACATGTGGGGGTCACGCTCAGCATACGTGATGCCGGACACCAGTGTGGCCCCCTATAACGAGACCCCGCACTGGTTGTACATACTAATTCTTCTTATGTTGGAGGGCATGTGGTTAATGCTGATTGCCCCCCACCATGAATGAGGGCAGGTATGGGATATCTCGGGATCAGTATGAGAGCGGCTTCATACCTCCCTGCCACCCTCCTCAGTGCTCATCCCCCGCCCGCTGCTGTTTTCCGCCAGGCTGTTTTATTAGGTCCCCTCTTGGGACTCGGCTTCCTGCAGTCCTTCTGTCTTCCCCCACATCAGGACTGGAAACCGCACTCCGGAAACCAGGAGGTTTATGGGGCGGCTTCTTAACCCCGGCTCTGCCGGTGACCAGCCCTACATCCCCCCCCCCCCCCACACTTTCCTGTTTGTAGAAGGAGGCACATCTGCAATCAACATAGCTTTCTATGTCCAGGAGAGGGGCCGAGAACGAGTGGACAGACGCCCGGACCCCTGTACATGGTGCTGATTAGATTATATGTGGATATAGCGGAGCCCTGGTACAGCAGAGCCGGCCGGGGGCATTTACATCACGATCACCCCAAACTCACCCCAGCTCATCTACACATCCGAGACCATCAGATGTCACATATCAAACACTATGAGCGCTGCTCTGGGGGATACTCCACTGCTACAACTACAAGTCCCAGTAACCCTTGCAAAACAAGATAATACATGTAGTGCCCGGTGGGTGAGGCATCAGCTGGGACTTGTAGTTGTGCGCCAGGCTGAGCAGATAGACCCGGGCATGGCACACGACTTCATCCTGAGAGATTGCGATTACAGGATTTGGGGTATCTTTCCTTTTCGCCCCGATGCATCTAGAACGCCTTGAGCGAAATATAAGAAATCCTCAGATCTCTGGGGCAGGATAATAAGCAACCGAACACCTGTAGCATGGGGCGCACATCCTCCGCCCACCCCCCAATATAAGGGAAAGAGCCTTGTACTCATCACCAGAAGCCCACCACCAAAATCACCGCACAGAGACCACCACCGACTGACACCAGGACAAGACGTGGGACCTGCGCTTACCACATACTCCATTTCAGCGACTCACTCCAGTCTGGTCTTCAGCTACCTGCGTCAGTGACAAGAAGGGGTTAAAGTGGCGTCCGTGGGGGGGGGGGGGGGGCAGAGATAAGTGGCCGATAACTGCCCTTGTTGTGTACCAGGTGTGAATCATGAGCAGCCCACAGGACCCCGCGCTCACCCTCCTGTCTCCACACACTAATCCCACTTCCTGCCTCTCCTGATAACAGCCCCCCCATCCAAACAACGGGCCCGGACACATAGGGAATGTCATGACGGGTGTCGACTGGAGCCTCCCTCATTACACCATACCTGCCCCGCGCAAGAGAGAAACTAAACCCCTCACATAGAAAACACGCCTGTACTAAACACACAATACAGCTACACTGATACCTGCTGTATACTACTATCTACCACCGCCTGTAACACTACAGACATCTACACCTCTACCACCGCCTGTAACACTACACCTACACCTCTACCACCGCCTGTAACACTACAGATATCTACACCTCTACCACCGCCTGTAACACTACAGACATCTACACCTCTACCACCGCCTGTAACACTACAGACATCTACACCTCTACCACCGCCTGTAACACTACATCTACACCTCTACCACCGCCTGTAACACTACAGACATCTACACCTCTACCACCGCCTGTAACACTACAGACATCTACACCTCTACCACCGCCTGTAACACTACAGACATCTACACCTCTACCACCGCCTGTAACACTACACCTACACCTCTACCACCGCCTGTAACACTACAGATATCTACACCTCTACCACCGCCTGTAACACTACAGATATCTACACCTCTACCACCGCCTGTAACACTACAGACATCTACACCTCTACCACCGCCTGTAACACTACACCTACACCTCTACCACCGCCTGTAACACTACAGATATCTACACCTCTACCACCGCCTGTAACACTACAGATATCTACACCTCTACCACCGCCTGTAACACTACAGATATCTACACCTCTACCACCGCCTGTAACACTACACCTCTACCACCGCCTGTAACACTACAGATATCTACACCTCTACCACCGCCTGTAACACTACACCTACACCTCTACCACCGCCTGTAACACTACAGATATCTACACCTCTACCACCGCCTGTAACACTACAGATATCTACACCTCTACCACCGCCTGTAACACTACAGATATCTACACCTCTACCACCGCCTGTAACACTACAGATATCTACACCTCTACCACCGCCTGTAACACTACAGATATCTACACCTCTACCATCGCCTGTAACACTACAGACATCTACAGCTCTACCACCACTTGTAACACTACAGACATCTACACCTCTACCACCGCCTGTAACACTACAGATATCTACACCTCTACCACCGCCTGTAACACTACACCTACACCTCTACCACCGCCTGTAACACTACACCTACACCTCTACCACCGCCTGTAACACTACACCTACACCTCTACCACCGCCTGTAACACTACACCTCTACCACCGCCTGTAACACTACAGATATCTACACCACTACCACCGCCTGTAACACTACACCTACACCTCTACCACCGCCTGTAACACTACAGATATCTACACCTCTACCACCGCCTGTAACACTACAGACATCTACACCTCTACCACCGCCTGTAACACTACAGACATCTACACCTCTACCACCGCCTGTAACACTACAGATATCTACACCTCTACCACCGACTGTAACGCTACAGACATCTACACCTCTACCACCGCCTGTAACGCTACAGACATCTACACCTCTACCACCGCCTGTAACACTACAGATATCTACACCTCTACCACCGCCTGTAACACTACAGATATCTACACCTCTACCGCCTGTAACACTACAGATATCTACACCTCTACCACCGCCTGTAACACTACAGATATCTACACCTCTACCACCGCCTGTAACACTACAGATATCTACACCTCTACCACCGCCTATAACACTACAGACATCTACACCTCTACAACCGCCTGTAACACTACACCTACACCTCTACCACCGCCTGTAACACTACACCTCTACCACCGCCTGTAACACTACACCTACACCTCTACCACCGCCTGTAACACTACACCTCTACCACCGCCTGTAACACTACAGATATCTACACCTCTACCACCGCCTGTAACACAACACCTCTACCACCGCCTGTAACACTACAGATATCTACACCTCTACCACCGCCTGTAACACTACAGACATCTACAGCTCTACCACCACTTGTAACACTACAGACATCTACACCTCTACCACCGCCTGTAACACAACAGATATCTACACCTCTACCACCGCCTGTAACACTACACCTACACCTCTACCACCGCCTGTAACACTACAGATATCTACGGCTCTACCACCACTTGTAACACTACAGACATCTACACCTCTACCACCGCCTGTAACACTACAGATATCTACACCTCTACCACCGCCTGTAACACTACACCTACACCTCTACCACCGCCTGTAACACTACATCTACACCTCTACCACCGCCTGTAACGCTACATCTACACCTCTACCACCGCCTGTAACGCTACCTCTAAACCTCTACCACCGCCTCTAACACTACCTCTAAACCTCTACCACCGCCTGTAACACTACACCTCTACCACCGCCTGTAACGCTACATCTACACCTCTACCACCGCCTGTAACGCTACATCTACACCTCTACCACCGCCTGTAACGCTACATCTACACCTCTACCACCGCCTGTAACACTACCTCTAAACCTCTACCACCGCCTGTAACACTACACCTCTACCACCGCCTGTAACGCTACATCTACACCTCTACCACCGCCTGTAACGCTACATCTACACCTCTACCACCGCCTGTAACACTACCTCTACACCTCTACGACCGCCTGTAACACTACATCTACCACCGCCTGTAACACTACAGACATCTACACCTCTACCACCGCCTGTAACACTACAGATATCTACACCTCTACCACCGCCTGTAACACTACAGATATCTACACCTCTACCCCCGCCTGTAACACTACACCTACACCTCTACCACCGCCTGTAACACTACATCTACACCTCTACCACCGCCTGTAACGCTACATCTACACCTCTACCACCGCCTGTAACGCTACCTCTAAACCTCTACCACCGCCTGTAACACTACCTCTAAACCTCTACCACCGCCTGTAACACTACACCTCTACCACCGCCTGTAACGCTACATCTACACCTCTACCACTGCCTGTAACGCTACATCTACACCTCTACCACCGCCTGTAACGCTACATCTACACCTCTACCACCGCCTGTAACACTACCTCTAAACCTCTACCACCGCCTGTAACACTACACCTCTACCACCGCCTGTAACGCTACATCTACACCTCTACCACCGCCTGTAACGCTACATCTACACCTCTACCACCGCCTGTAACACTACCTCTACACCTCTACCACCGCCTGTAACACTACATCTACCACCGCCTGTAACACTACAGACATCTACACCTCTACCACCGCCTGTAACACTACAGATATCTACACCTCTACCACCGCCTGTAACACTACAGATATCTACACCTCTACCACCGCCTGTAACACTACATCTACACCGCTACCACCCGCCTGTAACACTACAGATATCTACACCTACACCACCGCCTGTAACACTACATCTACACCGCTACCACCGCCTGTAACACTACAGATATCTACACCTCTACCACCACCTGTAACACTACAGATATCTACACCTCTACCACCACCTGTAACACTACAGATATCTACACCTCTACCACCACCTGTAACACTACACCTCTACCACCGCCTGTAACACTACAGACATCTACACCTCTACCACCGCCTGTAACACTACAGATATCTACACATCTACCACCGCCTGTAACACTACATCTACACCTCTACCACCGCCTGTAACCCTACATCTACACCCTCTACCACCTGTAACACTCAGATATCTGCACATCTACCACCGCCTGTAACACTACAGACATCTACACCTCTACCACCGCCTGTAACACTACACCTACACCTCTACCACCGCCTGTAACACTACACCTACACCTCTACCACCGCCTGTAACACTACACCTACACCTCTACCACCGCCTGTAACACTACAGATATCTACACCTCTACCACCGCCTGTAACACTACATCTACACCGCTACCACCGCCTGTAACACTACAGATATCTACACCTCTACCACCACCTGTAACACTACAGATATCTACACCTCTACCACCACCTGTAACACTACAGATATCTACACCTCTACCACCACCTGTAACACTACACCTCTACCACCGCCTGTAACACTACAGACATCTACACCTCTACCACCGCCTGTAACACTACAGATATCTACACATCTACCACCGCCTGTAACACTACATCTACACCTCTACCACCGCCTGTAACCCTACATCTACACCTCTACCACCTGTAACACTCAGATATCTGCACATCTACCACCGCCTGTAACACTACATCTACACCTCTACCACCTGTAACACTACAGATATCTACACCTCTACCACCGCCTGTAACACTACAGACATCTACACCTCTACCACCGCCTGTAACACTACATCTACACCACCGCCTGTAACACTACAGATATCTACACCTCTACCACCACCTGTAACACTACACCTACACCTCTACCGCCGCCTGTAACACTACACCTACACCTCTACCGCCGCCTGTAACACTACACCTACACCTCTACCACCGCCTGTAACACTACAGACATCTACAGCTCTACCACCGCCTGTAACACTACACCTACACCTCTACCACCGCCTGTAACACTACACCTACACCTCTACCACCGCCTGTAACACTACACCTGCACCTCTACCACCGCCTGTAACACTACACCTACACCTCTACCACCGCCTGTAACACTACAGACATCTACACCTCTACCACCGCCTGTAACACTACAGACATCTACACCTCTACCACCGCCTGTAACACTACAGACATCTACACCTCTACCACCGCCTGTAACACTACAGACATCTACACCTCTACCACCGCCTGTAACACTACAGACATCTACACCTCAACCACCGCCTGTAACACTACAGATATCTACACCTCTACCACCGCCTGTAACGCTACCTCTACACCTCTACCACCGCCTGTAACGCTACATCTACACCTCTACCACCGCCTGTAACACTACCTCTACACCTCTACCACCGCCTGTAACACTACATCTACCACCGCCTGTAACACTACAGACATCTACACCTCTACCACCGCCTGTAACACTACAGATCTCTACACCTCTACCACCGCCTGTAACACTACAGATATCTACACCTCTACTATCGCCTGTAACACTACATCTACACCTCTACCACCGCCTGTAACACTACATCTACACCTCTACCACCGCCTGTAACACTACAGATATCTACACCTCTACCACCACCTGTAACACTACAGATATCTACACCTCTACCACCACCTATAACACTACACCTCTACCACCGCCTGTAACACTCCAGATATCTACACCTCTACCACCGCCTGTAACACTCCAGATATCTACACATCTACCACCGCCTGTAACACTACATCTACACCTCTACCACCGCCTGTAACCCTACATCTACACCTCTACCACCTGTAACACTACAGATATCTGCACATCTACCACCGCCTGTAACACTACATCTACACCTCTACCACCTGTAACACTACAGACATCTACACCTCTACCACCGCCTGTAACACTATATCTACACCACCGCCTGTAACACTACAGATATCTACACCTCTACCACCACCTGTAACACTACACCTACACCTCTACCGCCGCCTGTAACACTACACCTACACCTCTACCGCCGCCTGTAACACTACACCTACACCTCTACCGCCGCCTGTAACACTACACCTACACCTCTACCGCCGCCTGTAACACTACAGACATCTACAGCTCTACCACCGCCTGTAACACTACACCTACACCTCTACCACCGCCTGTAACACTACACCTACACCTCTACCACCGCCTGTAACACTACACCTACACCTCTACCACCGCCTGTAACACTACAGACATCTACACCTCTACCACCGCCTGTAACACTACAGACATCTACACCTCTACCACCACCTGTAACACTACAGACATCTACACCTCTACCACCGCCTGTAACACTACAGATATCTACACCTCAACCACCGCCTGTAACACTACAGATATCTACACCTCTACCACCGCCTGTAACGCTACAGACATCTACACCTCTACCACCCGCCTGTAACACTACAGATAAAACTGTAACATTGCTGACATCCACTATCAGTATTACTGGTGTCAGTTATAAGGTGATTTATTAGGAAATTAGAGTTGTGCTCCAGTAACGGATATAATTGGTGAGATGTTTGGACTGAAGAGTCTGAGTACAGTATACAGCTGGCATATTACTTGTGTCTCAATACAGACCTGTCCTGCTAACACAGCTGATGGGTTATTA